>NC_063046.1:5508166-5720666 GCF_018812025.1 Megalobrama amblycephala | reverse complement strand
TGACGAAAAAAAAGAAAAGTGTGCTCCTGTTTAAAAACACTTTGTACACAAAACACTTTTAAACTGTTGCAACTGTTGTCTTATACACACAGACATCAAGATTCAGCCTATGAACCTGCTGACACTAACCATATTTTTTGTTATTATTGTTATCATTATTATTTCCTCCACAGGCAGATGACAAGCAGCGTCACATTCAGCATGCTGTCAGCATGACAGGAACCCCCCCTCCCATCTCAGAGAGATACTCAGTGGAACTGAGGAAATTGATCAGACAAATGCTCAGCTGTGACCCTAAAGACAGACCTTCAGCTGATGAGATTCTAGCTAAACCATTCCTGAGCGATACAGTAAACAGAAACAGTAGAATTCCAGAGAAACTGCTACAGAGTTTCAATAAGTCTATCAATGCCTTTGATAAGTCCTACAACAAGCACTATAAAGATATTGAGGTTGTAGTTAGTGAGTGGGGAAAAATAACAGATTCGATGGAGTCTGTTCATTACAATGCCACAGCAGGCAGTCTGTCAGGTTCAGTGATGGGAGCAGCTGGAGGAATCACTGCATTGGTAGGTTTAATTTTGGCACCTTTCACTCTTGGAGCATCTCTGATTGTAACAGGTGTTGGTGTTGGAGTCGGAGTTGCAGGTGGAGTAACAGGTGCTGCATCCACCATTACTAATGCAGTACAGCAAAAATCCTTCAGAGAGAGTCTTAAACAAATTCAGCAGAAGTATAAATCTGTAAGTGACCCAATTCTCAATTCATTGGATACACTGAGAAAGGTGCTGAGAAAAACCACAAAGTTCAGGGTTTTTTTTGGCAACTCCACTTTTGACACTGTAGAAACTGCATGCAGTGTTAACAAACGAAAGGTTTTGTGTGCTACAGATCTTATGAATTTAGGCCTGTTGGCAAATGTTGGCAGAATTGTTACTCAGACTGCAAGAGTTGGACGAGTAGCAGCAGCAGCACTCTCAGGTGTGTTGAGTGGACTCTTAGTCATCTTTGACGTTGCCTTCATAGTGATGGATTCTGTAGACATGCACCAGATGAATCAGGGAAAAATATCTGATCCAAAAAAGGTCAAATCCAAAATACTCAAGTCCATTGCAGAGATGAGGAGAACACATAATGAGCTTTGCAATGTCCAGACAAAGATAAAAAAAACAAGAGAGGAATTGAAAGACTATATAGCTTTGGCCAGGCTGACAGAGAAATAGACAAAGATTTAAATAGT
Organism: Megalobrama amblycephala; assembly: GCF_018812025.1. Classification (NCBI taxonomy): domain Eukaryota; kingdom Metazoa; phylum Chordata; class Actinopteri; order Cypriniformes; family Xenocyprididae; genus Megalobrama; species Megalobrama amblycephala. The sequence goes on along the minus strand of NC_063046.1, from coordinate 5,719,426 downwards.
TTAAACATAGATATGATTCCAGACTTATGCAACATCATACAGATTTATCCATAAGCATAAATGAAGTTAAAACAAAATAAAATGTTGTTCTGAAACTCACTCCAGAATTCATGTGTGTAGCATGATTATAACTAATTAAGTTAATCACGACCATATATTTTAAATATTTGTTTAATGGCATCTTTTTATGATTGAAGGACAGTATCACTGATACTAATACTGCTACTGATGTCTCTATGAAATTGACTTTTTTTTAAAAAAAAGTCTTTTCTTTTACGATTCTGGCGCACGTGCATGATCATATAATGTAGCCAAATTATGATGGAAAAATGTTTTTTTTTTAGGCGAGAATATAGTTATTTAGACCTATATTTGACAATTTGTTTAGACATTTTCGGAGATGTTAGCTCCAGGCTGTTCAGTGCTCATCTACCCAGAGAGAACAGCTTAATCTCTGCCTCTTCTTCTGGAATTTGCCGCTGACTCTTATGTAGATAGTAGTGTTTAAACATGAGATATAATTCATTTGGGGTTTATCAAACAGGCAATCTTTGGTCTTATAAATCTATTACTTGTTCAAGATCAAATCAATTTGGCAAATCATAGGGCAAAGTTACGTTTCATAACTTTACATTATTTAACTGAAATTCTGTAGCGCTGCTTTTGTACTTTTGACTGAACTGTTTACTTGTTTATTTTGTACAACTTCTTATACTCTTATAATGGCTAATATTGTTTATGTAAATATTATTTTTCAATAAATAATATTTTATATAAATAACATACAGAGGTGGCTTTATATCAGCATGGCTGTGATTTCCTGCAGCCTCGTGCCTACAGCCAAATCACAGCCGATATATAGTGTTTAGCTTTTATAGATTAATTATACAAGCATTTACTGGTGTGTTATATATTTGTTTTTTAGTGATTTGTGGGAAAACAATTTAAAGTTAAACCTGTATCTAAAGAATTCCCTTGGAAATTTTCCCATATACATTGAATATAATAATATTCTTCTTACTTCAGATTAAAGTCTTATTAATACTTAGCACACATACTAAGATAATCATTTCTGTATGCTAAGACACAACTGTATTCTTAATTGTTTTTGCATTAATCAAAACACACTGATTATGTTTTACAAATCATTTGTCACTTATTATTTGCTTTATTTCACTGGTTCTGACCTTAAATGTAAAATAGGCGTTTAATAAATATTAAGCATAGTAAAAATAAATAAATAAATAAATAAATAAATAAATAAATAAATAAATAAAGTTTTATATGTAACGTGCATATTCTGTTATGTTCTGTTTTGGTTTCATTTTCGTTTTCACTCGGTTTGCTCTGGTCCTATTTCATAAATTAGTTCCCTTACTTATTCAGTCTCTAGTTTGTTGCTATGTTAAACATTGATTATCAGATTCTCTATTCATTCATCTAGTTCCCTTTGATTGTTCCTTGTATTAATGTTCTTGTGTTTCTGTTCAAGGTTGTCGGTTCTCTTTAATGTGTTCAGGATAACTTGTCTCTTATGTGTTTCTGTGTTTTGAGTGATTTTGGATTATTAAATAAAGCTTATTTGTGTATATCATGAAAATCTGGTGTTTTTCGACATTTCCCTCCATAGCTCACTTATTGCGACTCATATCATGATCAAGCACGTCACATGTTTGATTGTTGTACAAATAGTTTAGGCTAATTCTTATCTAACACAGACAGGGTTCCTCAAATCCGGTCCTAAAGTGCCACTGTCCTGCAGAGTTTAATTTAGAGTTCAAACTGACCTATATGCAATTTTCTGGTAGCTCTGAAGACCTTGATTATCTTGTTCCAACACACCCCTCATCGTCACGTATCGATGTTTGGTCATCGATCCCTGGCGTCGACATCCGAGGCAGAAGGTACTTCATTAAGTTTTGTTTTGTAGTAAGCCTTTCTTTAAAGTGACTTTCGTTTTGTAAAAATTGTATCTTAATTTTAATCAATGTTTCATCAACCAATTGCCTGGATTTAATAAATAAGACGCAAATATAGCAGACAATATAATCATGACATGGAGACTGGCGTATAGGCTGCTTGCCTCACAGACGTGAGAACAATATCCATAGAAATCTTGAAATATCTACTTTAAAACGAAATAATTACAAATGAAAATAAATAGGTTACTCTCTGATTATGTATTCCGAATGAAATGCATTCACTCTATAGGCGCTTCCAGTATGCGGAGATTATGAGAGTCAATGTCAGCTTCATCTTCGCAGCCGACACTGATTCAGAAAACGTTACTTTATTAATAAATAATTAAAATGTCTCCTTGCTTTTTTTGTCAGTTTAGTCAAAATATAGTAAATTTATTCTCCCGGTTAATAAACAAGGCTGCAGAGCTGTGCTACGGCCATCACTTCTAAATGTTGCTGTTTCTTTTCTAAGAAATACAGATTTTCAAGTGATTTACAAGAAGTCATTGCATGTGTAAATCTTCATTATCGACCCCTGCAAACGACACATGATGTACTTTACAACATGATTCAATGCATTACGGCTGATTATTTTCATCTGGATTAGTTTCTGCACAATTATCGGTGTTGGAGTCGGAGGGGCGGAGCCAGGGGCTGCCGTTGCCACTCTTGGCCTAAGCTTGGCCACAACTTTGGCCACCCCGCTCACAACGGCTGTTTCTGTCTCCTTTTATTTAAACGCAGAACCGTCTCTGTAACACCACAAAAAGTAACAAAAAAAAAAAAAAAAAAAAAAAAAAAAAAACCTGAGACTTTTCAGACACGCGCTTCAATTTCGCCTCAGCGTCATGCAGGCGCAAGTCAAACGCGCGGAAAGGATACAGGTGCCGAATGAGCTTCAGAAGAACAGTGAACGGCGAACACTATAGCTTACGTCAATGTTTCTCAATTGCAAGACCGCGCACTTTTCAATCTAGCGCAAATACGGCGCGCTGTAGGCTATATTACTCACTATAAATAAAGCGCAAAAGAACGAGCATGCAACCTCGTAGTTCTGTCGTCAATTAAGCCATTAATTAAAATAATTAAAATAATCAAAAAGACGATTAAAACTGCGCATGCATGTAGTAGGCTTATTTGATACATGTCTCCGAACTAAAATATTCTGCTATGTGAGATCAAAATATAGCCACAAGGCACAAGCTGATATGTAAATTTTTAATGCATAAATACATGTGAGAATTGTGCATTTGTAGAAGATGCCAATTTTGCGTTCATTTATAAAGTACAAACAAAAATGTATCACATTTAAATGCATAAAATAATAATTTTACATTCTGGTATTTATGTGCTGTTGACTTCCGCTTCCGCATCTTGCAAATGGGAATTCAAAAGAGAACACATTTTTTTCCTTTTTCCTACTGTTGCAATGATTTATTTTGACAATATAGAAAGTTAAACATTTGGTGTTCACTTTTTCGGTTAGTTTTTGAAACAGACGAACTCAGAATTGTTGAACAGTTCATTTATTATACATAAATTCAATGAAGGTTAAATAATCTTTGAACTAGTCTTTAAACTAGTTATCTGCATGTCTAATTATTTTATTATTATTATTTTTTTTAAATAGTCAAATTCACTCAGCCTTCCATGATCTAATTCACTAACTCAATTACAAATTAAGAACAAACTAACTGTATTCAGTTGTGTTGTAGGCACAGTCCAGTAGGCTACATTATCGTCAGACTATTTTTTTTTCTTAAAGTAATGAAGATTTCTGTGCCACCCCAGACTGGTTGCTGGCCCCTGCCTGGCCATCCCTATGAAAAAAAAGTCGGAGCCGATGCTTACATACTGTCCAGATTTACTGTGAGTGTCATGTCTAATGCATGCATTATTACTGATGTTTCAGTTATTTGATGTGAAATAACATTCTGGAAATATACATATATACATATACAGTACAAGTTCCATGAATAAGATACAGCAATATAAATACACACATAAATATTGGATGAAATAGTAGAGTATTTTAATAAAACTAATACATTTTTATCAATAGTTTTCAGTTAGGTTCCCAGAATTCTGAAAAGAAAACTATTTGTAGGTCTCCATATACTGTTGTCATGTTTCCTTTTTATTGCCTGGTCAATAATGGAAATCTGGTAAAATAATTTCACCACTTGTTTTGTTTTTTTGGAGTTCAATTTGGCCCTTCAGTGAATTTTGTGGCATATTTCTGGAATATGTTTTGAGTTTAGTTCAAATTTATTTTCTTTCTCATAAAACATTTAAAGTCAAAGTTGCAACATTAATATGTTAAATACAACACATATAACACAAGCAGACACTGAAAGACTGAATGAAGCCCTCTGCTGGTCAAAAAACAAACAAACAAACAAACAAAAACAACAACAACACAGACATTGAATATTATTTCACTTAGCAGACTGGTTAAATTAGAAACACTAAAAATATAATCAACTAACTTACATCACAACGCATTATAGTATTTCCTTGTTTACAAAAGAATCCTGCTTTGATGCCTTAGATATTAGCCTTCTTTATGCCAGTGTTTTAACTGAAAAATGCCCGTCATGCAGCATCTTTACATTCACTGAGCGCAGCTTTACATCCGCTCTCTTCTCTCTCACACACAGTTGTTACACCCTGAAGCCATGAAAGGGCTCATGTTGATCAACATGGACACAAACGCACAAGTCTGGATGGACTGGGCTGTCCAGAAGGTCTGTCAGCTGTATATGATGCTGCTGATAAATAACAAAATGTACCCGAAAATGACTTGCATGGCTTGTGTTTCTTCTGCAGCTCTCCAATCTGACGACTTCCCTCATAGACAAAATCCTGAGTCACCTCTTCAGTCAGGTGTGTGTGTTCTTGTATGGTTTATGAGGACACAAAAACATAGGTATTACAACGTATTATTTATTATTTTCATTTATTGTGTTAAATTACTTCTTTAAAACATTCTCACCCATTTGAGGATGTCTTTAAATGCTTAAATAAAAAACTTCCACTTTGAAACCTGTTTAAAAGCTTGCGTTTTCAGGCCCCCAAAAGCCATTGTCATGTAAATGAATGGCCAGAGTGCATAGTTTTTCCATTTTTAGTTGAAAACAGTGTTGTGTAAATGGCCCTTAAGTTTTCATTTCATCACATAATTTGATCAAAAGCATGTGGTTCCTCCATAGAAACTGAGGACAAAACTGGTTAGGTAACCCAGGTGGATCCCACATGGCTTTGTTGGCTGAGCAGCTTTATATTTATTGAAGAAATGTGATTATATTAGCTGTATCTACTAATATTAGCTGTAATGACATTAGTTATATCTGCTAACATCTTATATGTGCTGCAGAAAGTCTATATTTAAAGAGAGATTTACTGATACTGACACAGGCGCCAAGAATGCAAATGAGGGGAGAATCAACACCTGTGTTTTCCTACTTTGGGGTAAGAGATGTGGACAAATACACAAAAACAAAGGAAGTAAAATGTAAAATGTTTTTAAAGAGAAATGCACAAATTATGTACTGAATGAGGGTTGAGAGCAGATATAATAATCACATTGTTAAAAACTGAATGAAGCTAAATGAACACTGCTCAGTGTGCACACTACAGGCTGTTAAATGTAACACTGGAACATGTTGGAGTTAATGAGATAATTAAGTGATTAATTGAGTGATGACTGAGCATTATTGAAGATATCTGATGAGAACAAGCAGAATCACTGAAGGAAAGAGGAACAACAAGTACAGAAACTACAGATTCCAGCCACAGACTTAGATGAAATAAAATAAAGATAAAAGAAGGCATTGAATCTCTCAAGATCTGATTAAACAGCTCCACAAACAGCTTTACCAGCTTCACTTATTGCTAACCAGATCACTCAATTAATCACTTTTGTTTCAGTGTTACATTTAACAGCCTGTAGTGTGCACACTGAGCAGTGTTCATTTGATAACCCATGTAGGGCCTACAGTTAGACAACCCAGATGACACCCATTTGGGCCCCACATGGCTGGGAAAGTGCATGAGTATGAGAGTATGACAATAAAAACACAAACTGTTATAAAATGCAGATTGTAACTCAGTGTATAATTTAATGCTTTCACATGACCTCAGGCCACTGTGTCTCATGTTATGGCACTTTTCCACTGCATGGGACGGCTTGGTATGGATTGGTACAGCTCACTTAAATAGTACCTCCTCGGTGGAGGCTCCAAGCGAGCCGAACCAATACTTAATGTGATGTGTAAACACTGCAGATCACTGATTGGTCAGAGAGAATCGACACTACCAGCGTCATTGGATTTGAAACACGAGACACCAAACCCGCTAGATTTAAATAGACAGTAACATCCACTGCAGTATTATTTGTTCATGTTACTTTTTTTTAAAAAATGGGTAACACTTTACTTGAAGGGGTGTGCATAAGACTGACATGACACCTTCATAATCTTGACATGACATGTGTCATGAATATGAAGGAGGTTTTATGAATGTTTATGACAACTGTCATTAAGTGTCATTCGCTCAATTATGTCATTTTTAATGCAAAGATGACATTGTTTGAGATGTCCGAGTTATGACAACTTGACATAAACCAACACATCATAACCTGTCAGTGTCTTTGTCATGACAACTTGACATTAGCAAAACATCATAACCTGTCATAAACATGACATAGCAGATTAATTATCAAACTTAAAAAACTACTTAGCTTTATGGGTTAACATTACATTACATTATTTTGGTAACATTTCAGTGTAGGAAACACATATAAAAACGATTAACTATGACTTTTCCCTCAATAAACTCTTAATTTACTGCTTATTATAGATAATTGTTAAGTTTAGGTATTGGGTAGGATTAAGAATCTAGAATAAGGTCATGCAGAATAAGGCATTAATATGTGCTTATTAATTACTAATAAATAGTCAATATTCTAGTAATATGCATGCTAATAGTAATAAGCAACCAGTTAAAAGACCCTAAAATAAAGTGTTACCATTATTTTATAACAGTGTCATCTTTTTTACGAAATTTGAAATTGTCTATTATCTGACCTTCTGTTGGAGGAAACTTAAAAAAAACAAACAACAACAACAAAAAAAAACATGAAATGAAAAATAGTCATGACGCTGTTATAAAATTATTTGTCAGAGTATTGTCACTTAATGACATTTTAATGACAAGTTCAATTTGTACCACTGTACTTGAGCTCAAGATACATATTCATGACACTGTTATAATGGCCTCATGACAGCCAATGTCAAAACCAACGACATGACAGTTTAATGTAATGTTAACCCATAAAGCTAAATGATGTCAAGTTGTCATGACAAAGACACTGACAGGTTATGATGTATTGGTTTATGTCAAGTTGTCATAACTCGGACATCTCAAACAATGTCATCTTTGCATTAAAAATGACATAATTGAGCGAATGACACTTAATGACAGTTGTCATAAACATTCATAAAACCTCCTTCATATTCATGACACGTGTCATGTCATGATTATGAAGGTGTCATGTCAGTCTTATGCACACCCCTTCAAGTAAAGTGTTACCAAAAAATGACTTGCTTAGTTTAAACGACCGTCACACACAACTTGAAAAAAGAAATGGTTGTATCATGGTCAGTAGACGAGGTGCCTCGTTGGTAGCCAAGGAGTGAGCCGTACTGAACCATAGCATGCAGTGGAAAAGCACGAGCCGTGCCGAGCCGAGCTGAGTCATTCCACGCAGTGGAAAACCGCCATACGTTTTTATTTTCTCTGACAGATACCAGTATGCAACCATGGATCAGATATCTGAGATGCTTCCCGTACGGTGTACATTTTAGGACATTCTCAGACCTCAGTCATACAATGAAAAGGTGTCATGTCTGAGACTAAAAGGATTCAGTCACTGGACAAAATGGCATCATGGCTCAGACTGAAAGGCTTCTGGTCTCAGGAAAATCAACGTCAGGTGTCAGGTCTCGTACAATTAGGCATTGAACTGTAACCCCAGTAACGATACCCGCTATGTTAAAGCTGGGGCCTGGGTAAGTATTTATTTCACTGTAATGATTAACTGCAATAGTATAATATTATTTCTTCCCATCAGCAGCAATAAAGAATATAAAATCCAATATGGGTTGTATGTGTCTTTTTTATATATATCTACTTAAATAACCCAATGAATTCAGTAAAGCAATATAAAAATAATAAAAAAATGTGTAAACATTTTACAATTCAATACTTTTAAAGGACAATATAAAATAAAATAAACCAAATGTGTTCACAGGTGTTAACATACACTTCAAGTAATTAAACTGGCAAATGTATAAATTTACAACTCAAAAAACACAATCTTACGATTATAGATTAAACCCAATGAAACACACACTAGTTTTAGTAACAAAACTCACTGTCAACATTAGCGCATGGTACCATGGCCGCAAGCTTGTTAAGGCCACACCCACCCTCCACCTTGCCCCGCCTCTCTCCTCCTCATTAGCATTTAAAGCTACAGACACAGAAATGGCACGTCCTGGCTCGTAGTGGCTGAATTTCAGGAAAGAGACTTCAGATACAGTACTAGGGACCACTTAGGCCTATATAAAAGCATCCAAAAAAGTAGCATGTCATGAGACCTTTAAATAAAAACTTGCATTTTGAAACCTGTTTAAAAAGCTTGTGATTTCAGGCCCCCAAAAGCCGTTGTCATGTAAATGAATGGCCAGAGTGCATAGTTTTTCCATTTTTAGTTGAAAACAATGTTGTGTAGACAGAACCTTAAGTGTTCATTTTCATCACATAATTTGGTCAAAACCATGTGGTTCCTCCATGGAAACTGAGGACAAAACTGGTCAGGTAACCCAGGTGGATCCCACATGGCTTTGTTGGCTGAGCAGCTTTATATTTATTGAAGAAATGTGATTATATTAGCTGTATCTACTAATATTAGCTGTAATGACATTAGTTATATCTGCTAACATCTTATATGTGCTGCAGAAAGTCTATATTTAAAGAGAGATTTACTGATACTGACACAGGCGCCAAGAATGCAAATGAGGGGAGAATCAACACCTGTGTTTTCCTACTTTGGGGTAAGAGATGTGGACAAATACACAAAAACAAAGGAAGTAAAATGTAAAATGTTTTTAAAGAGAAATGCACAAATTATGTACTGAATGAGGGTTGAGAGCAGATATAGTAATCACATAGTTAAAAACTGAATGAAGCTAAATGAACACTGCTCAGTGTGCACACTACAGGCTGTTAAATGTAACACTGGAACATGTTAAAGTTAATGAGATAATTAAGTGATTAATTGAGTGATGACTGAGCATTATTGAAGATATCTGATGAGAACAAGCAGAATCACTGAAGGAAAGAGGAACAACAAGTACAGAAACTACAGCTTCCAGCCACAGACTTATCAAATAAAGATAAAAGAAGGCATTGAATCTCTCAAGATCTGATTAAACAACTCCACAAACAGCTTTACCAGCTTCACTTATTGCTAACCAGATCACTCAATTAATCACTTTTGTTTCAGTGTTACATTTAACAGGCTGTAGTGTGCACACTGAGCAGTGTTCATTTGATAACCCATGTAGGGCCTACAGTTAGACAACCCAGATGACACCCATTTGGGCCCCACATGGCTGGGAAAGTGCATGAGTATGAGAGTATGACAATAAAAACACAAACTGTTGTATTAGCTATAAGTTTTATTATTGTATGTGTAGTAGTATATGATGTAAGATATATCAATGCAAATGATAAACAGTAAATTAAATGACTTTGGTTGTCTGTGTCTCTCATGATAGAGCTGATCCTTCACCCTGTTTAAGTTTGAGGAGAAGCAGGAGATCATAAAGAACTTCATTGTGGTTCGTGTTGACGCTCCGGGACAGGATCCTGCCGGTTATATATATATATATATATATATATATATATATATATTTGTATACAGCATTTGACACCTGTCAAACCATCTTCAGCTCTTCAGAAGGTGTTAGTGGTTTTACATCCTCCATATTTGATGCAGATTGTAACTTGGCATATAATTTAATGCTTTCAGATGACCTCAGGCCACTGTGTCTCATGTTATGGCACTTTTCCACTGCATGGGACGGCTTGGTATGGATTGGTACAGCTTAGGACTGGGCGATATATCGCATGTGATTGTCACGCGCATTTCGTCAGTAAAGCCGGTTCCCTGATTGCCGCTAAATCGCCATCACCTGCTTTTAAATGGAGCGGCATTTAATAGACAGAGCCGTAGATCACTGACAAACCACGCAATATCGTGTTCATTATCGAAGGCGATTCATCTGTGATAATGAGCGCGATATTGCGTAGCTTGTCAGTGAACTACGGCTCTGTCTATTAAATGCCGCTCCATTTAAAAGAAGGTGATGGTGATTTAGTGGTAATCAGGGAACCGGCTTTCGGCTTTCACCGACAATCGCATGCGATATATCACCCAGCCCTATCATACAGCTCACTTAAATAGTACCTCCTCGGTGGAGGTTCCAAGCGAGCCGAACCAATACTTAATGTGATGTGTAAACACTGCAGATCACTGATTGGTCAGAGAGAATCGACACTACCGGCGTCATTGGATTTGAAACACGAGACACCAAACCCGCTACATTTAAATAGACAGTAACATCCACTGCAGTATCATTTGTTCATGTTACTTTTTTTTTTAAATGACTTGCTTAGTGATGGATCCGAAATGGTCAATATTCATATTCATGCATTTTTATTCATATTTATGTTAATCGTTTATGGCTTATGATTTATCAGTTTCACTTTTGATTTCCTATATTTATGTACCCATACTTTATATATATTAATTCTTATCATATTTTCAAGTATTTACTTGTTATTGTACCCTTATTATTCTTATTTTATATTTAAGAGTATGCTTGTTATGTTCAGTTGTTCTTCAAAGTGTTCCAGTGTGACAGGTCACGCTGACAAGTTTGTGGTTCGACATTGGACGCCTGCCAAGTACTGCAGAAGTGATGTTTTTCAGAATTATTGTCTGCTGACATTTAATAGTGCAAGATTTGCAAAATTCCCTAAGGGTTAAAACAACTGTTTTTAACACTGGACCAGTGGACGACGTAATGGGTGAAATTAACCTTTTTCATTTTAAGAAAAACATCAGTTTGAGTGGGTTGGGAATTTCCCTGTACGCTTATGGTATAATATGGACTGAGTTGTTGATAATTTGGCTTTTTCTCTCCTTTGCTCTCCTGGGCTTCTACTTCTTCTCTCTTATCTGCAAATGTCTTAATGTTTTAATTCAGTAGACGAGGTAGACGAGGTGCCTCGTAGGTAGCTGAGGAGCGAGCCGTACTGAACCGTACCATGCAGTGGAAAAGCACAAGCCGTGCCGAGCCGAGCTGAGTCATTCCACGCAGTGGAAAAGCACCATACGTTTTTATTTTCTCTGACAGATACCAGTATGCAACCATGGATCAGATATCTGAGATGCTTCCCATACGGTGTACATTTTAGGACATTCTCAGACCTCAGTCATACAACGAAAAGGCGTCATGTCTGAGACTATAAGGATTCAATCACCGGACAAAACGGCATCATGCCTCAGACTGAAAGACTTCTGGTCTCAGGAAAAACAACATCAGGTGTCAGGTCTCGTACAATTAGGCATCGGACGAAAAAGCCTCAGACCAAAAGGCATCAGACATAAAGGGATCGACTTAGAAAGAAGCAAATTGCCCACCTCAATGTGGCGTCACATGCACGCAGTTTTCTTACAGTAAATGTTATACTAATTTGTAGCAATAAAACATATTGCTCTGAGATTATTTTGTAAATTTGTCACTAGTTTTATTGCATGTATAACAAGTTAGCTAAATAACACATTGCAACTAGCTTGCATTGCAAACTATCGTGAACGCATATGAAAATTAACCATGGTTTTATTATAGTAAAAGTGTGGTAACTATAACTTTTTTGTTGGATTGATACTATTTGTGTAACAATAATTTTACTACAAATACCATAAACTATAGTGTAGCAAAACCATGCTCAATTAGTGGTTACCATGGTTAACTACAATAACCATGTTTTTCTGCAGACCAGTCTGAAAATCGCCATGTTCTTTTCTGTATAGAACCTAACCAGTGTAACATTTAATTAAAGCTGTAAGAATAAATATCAGGTAGCCTATAGCTGTTACAGTCTCACTCACGTTCTGTTTGTTGTCATATGTCACATGATCTCCTTTGTTCTGTTTTCCCACCATCATCAGTCACCATGGACACTAACTTGATAGTCACAGCTGTTTGTCACTTTGGTTAATTGCTCTGTGTTTTTAAGTTCCTGTTTTCCCTATGTTCATTGTCCGGTCTCGTCTTTAGTGAGTTGCGTTTCTGCTTGTACCTGTTGGATCTGTCAAGTAAAGACTTATTATGTAGCTCATCTCCTTCGTCGTGTGTTTCCTGCGCAAGCAACTTGTAACAATAGCTTACCTTCGTAAACATAAAGAACATTGGAAAGGGATTATATAAATATCCTATATGAATACCGTCAATAGATTCGAATTAACATGCACACACACACTTTACATCAAATAGTAACAGTTAAATATAAAAAGGGGCAGAAATACAACTGACAACTGAAGGATGGCATTATGATGAGATAAAAGCCAAAAGAAAATTAGGCTATACAAAAAACTGCAAAAAAAGAAAAAAAGATGCCTTTTTGTCCTAGTCCGTTTCATCCGAGGCCTTTTAGTCTGAGGCTGCTTCGTCCGATGCCTAATTGTACGAGACCTGACACCTGACGTCATTTTTCCTGAGCCCTGAAGCCTTTCTGTCTGAGGCGCAATGCTGTTTTGTCTGATGACTGAAGCCTTTTAGTCTGAGGCATGACGTCTTTTCGTTGTATGACTGAGGTGTGAGGAAGTCCTAAAATGTACACACTGCAGTTCTTTAAGTAATTCACAACAAGTCATTGCATGTGTAAATCTTCATTATCGACCCCTGCAAACGACACATTTTGTACTTGACAACATGATTCAATTACAGCTGATTATTTTCATCTGGTTTAGTTTCTGCACAATTATCGGTGTTGGAGTCGGAGCCGATGCTTACATACTGTCCAGATTCATTCTGACTGTCATGCCTAATGCATGCATTATTACTTTGTTACTTGATGTGAAATGACATGCTTTTCCAGTAATATACAGAAATAATGTTTTGCATTCCATTAATCAAAGAAATAATAAACAGATTATTGAATATCAAAAAAAAAAAAAAAAAAAAAAAAAAAAAACATTCAAATAATCTCTAACAGGTCTAAAAAACTATCAGGTCTCTTGGAGAACCATGTAAATATACCATAACTTATGAATATGGTAGTTATACAGATTCATGGTATGGATCACCCATTCAGGGTGATCCGGACTCTGTTGTGTTTATTGTACAAAACATTAATCTATAACAGTAAGAAACACACTTAATCTAACCTAATGTCCTCATTGTAGAAGCACACACACACACACACACACACACACACACACACAGTTGTTGATGTGCATCTGTTTAAATACTGTACATTTATTGTGTTAAATTACTTTTTTAAAACATTCTTTTAAATGCTTTTTTTTATATTGTTTAAAATCTTTAAAATTTGTCAATGCATTAGGAAGACATCACAAAAGTAGTTCTTATTTAATTTTGAATTGTTGCACATTAAGAGCTCTTAATCAACAATAGTTAATAATACAGCCCAATTGTGATACCTTATTAATAGACAGTAAATCTTTTTGCTAAAGATGGATCACCATCACAGTGACGACAGCAGTGCCTCCCATCAGAGGACTGAACATCCTCCTCCTGTAAACTGTAAGTCAGTAAATTGCCTCACACATTTTTTCAACACCATTTTGTGATCACATGAATCATCATCTGTTAAATGAAGTCTTCATTATCTCATTAACTTCAACACTGATTCAGTGTTTATTTAACACTCTGTAGTGTGGATCATATGAACACTAAGGGTATGTTTACACGTCAACAATGTACTGAAAATGGAAATGTTCTTTTTTTTTTGCATTTTCCCGTACAGACGACAACGGTCCCTGTTCACATGGGAAAACGCTGTATTACTCATACCAGACCAGTAGATGGCAAAGTCTTTTTGTAAAGAAACACTACGCGCCTGTAGACTGACCACGTAATACACATGCACATGACGTGAGCATTTTCACAAATTCACATTTTTGTAGTTTACACAGAGACGATAACCGTAGTTTTCAAAAACTTGCACTTTAAAAGCTTGTGTTTTCAGGCCCCTAAAAGCCGTTGTTGTGTAAATGAATGGCCAAAATATATAATTTTTGTTTTTAGCTGAAAACAGTGTTGTGTAAATGGCCCTTAAGTGTTCCTTTTCATCACATAATTTGGTCAAAAGCATGTGGTCCTCCATGGAAACTGAGGACAAAACTGGTTAGGCAGGTGGATCCCACATGGCTTTGTTGGCTGAACAGCTTTATATTTATTGAAGAAATGTCATTAAATTAGCTGTATCTACTAATATTAGCTGTAATGACATTAGTTATATCTGCTAACATCTTATATGTGCTGCAGAAAGTCTATATTTAAAGAGAGATTTACTGATACTGACACAGGCGCCAAGAATGCAAATGATGGGAGTATCGACACCTGTGTTTTCCTACTTTGAGGTAAGAGACATGGACAAAAACAGAGGAAGTAAAATGTAAAAAAAAAAATCTTTCTTTTTTTTTAAGAGAAATAAACAAATGATGTACTGAATGAGGGATGAGAGCAGATATAATGATCACAGTTTAAAGCTGCAGACAGAAACATCAGACTCAGGACAGAAACACACGACCTCTAAAGTAAGAACAACTCACATGTTCATTCTTCAAACACAACTAGACTTTGAGATGTTAATATTGTCTGAATGATTGCTAAAACTTCTATTTTTTTTTTTTTTTATTATTATTACACTATATGGGATTATCTGAGTTTTTCAATGTGTTTCTTCCTCAGAAATGGAGCAAACTCTATATTTCATTCTTCTTCTCATTGGTGAGTGTGTTTGTTGTTTTATTGATGGTTTATAGTTTCATCAGGTTTGACTCTGTTATGAAAAGCATTAAATCAAACCCTCTCTTTCACAGCTCTCTGCTCCGTATCTGAATGTGTTCAGCGTCAGTATCACTTTATAAACGTGACGAAGAACTGGACTGAAGCTCAGAGATACTGCAGAGAGAAATACACAGATCTGGCCACCGTTGACAACATGAACGACATGAACGAGGTGAAGAGAGTGATTAAGGTTTCGTATGTCTGGATTGGGCTGAAGAAGACGAGTGTTGATAAATGGCAGTGGTCTTCAGGTGATCCTGTGCTCTATCCGAACTGGGGACCTGGACAACCAAATAATGGAAATGAGGAGTGTGCTGTGATGAAGAATGGACAATGGCATGATTATTTATGTAGCATCAACCAGACTTTCATCTGCAACAACAGTGAGTTCAACTTTTTAAAATTACAATAATTAATTTATAGATGTACCATATAGCAAATATAACGACTCCAGAACATTTACTTCTGATTAGAAAAAACACGCTTCAACTGATGCCTTAATGTTTAATATCTTCATCACAAAGGGTCAGCAGCACCAACATCATACCCAGTCAACAGTTTGTCTCTCAGTGATGTAAAAGTGTAACCTCACAGCGCTCTCACTGTGTGCTCATACTGTGGTCACAATGTGAGATCAGCCCAGCTAGAAATGTTATTGCTCAAAGCACAGAACATTACAGTAATAATGAACACAAACAACTTACAGAGCTTTACTTGTTCCACCTGACTGCTGCAGATTTATTTTGGTGTGGATTGTGTTGAAATAGAAACGCTCCAGGTAGAGACTCACGGGTTTCCATCTCATAATTATAGTTACTCATGGAGTGAACGCAGCAGGAGCTCATTGTTTTGGTTCAGGAGGAACTGTTAAAGGCGCTGCTGTTTGTTTTTGGCTCTCGGTGACTGAAGTCTGTCTAACTCTGTATAACCTTATGAAACGCTCTGATGACGTGTGATGCAGGTGCATATGCAATGATTTATCAGAATTAAAACAACACAAAGATTTTTTTCCCCCCAGGTAGGCTAATTATGTTGCCTAAAGAATTTATTTCATTTGTACAGAGCCCCTAAAGGGACATGGAAGTGGAAAAAATTGGGATGGGAGGGAAAAAAAAGTAAAATATTTTGCGTTCTCTGACAAAACCTGTTGTGAGTTCAGACAAACACTTCCTGTTTAATTTCCCTCTGGCAGTGGTTCAGACAGCTCTGTTCGTTAAGTTTGTTTCAGTTTAAAATGATCCAAAATCAATTGTTGAGCAAACCAGCCAGGGTAACACTTTAGAATAATGGTCCGTCATTAATAATAACTATGCAGGAAGTAATGCAGGACTAGTGAGTAGTACTATATTAACCCTTCAACTACTACTATTAACTAATATAGAAACAAGTTTAACTAATCAGTAAGTAATATTGAATTTAGGAGATAGTTCCTTATTAGAATCAATAATTACCTAATGAGATTTGCATTATTAATAACTATTAACTAACTGACAAATTGTAAAGAACATTATTGTGTGTCTGAGACGTAATCAGTCATCATTTTTACTCTGAATATAGTCATAAAATGCATCACTAAACATCTTTTTCACTTTAAAATAACAGTCCAACTCACTAGTAGTTCTTGAATATTTTCTTTTTTTACTCAGAACATGGTCATAAAATGCATCACTAATTAATCAAGTACCTAGTCATTCTTGAAGAACTACTAGTAATGTTAATGTTGTGATTAGTAATTCTTTGTAATTTGTCATAGTTACCTATTAGTTATTAATGATGCCAATCTCATTCTCTAATTATTGATTAGCTAATAAGGAACTATCTTCTAAATTTGATATTACTTACTGATTAGTTAAGCTTGTTTCTATATTAGTTAATAGTAGTAGCTGAAGGATTAATGTAGTACTAATCATTTGTCCTGCAACTTATTAATGATTATTAATGATAGACCATTATTCTAAAGTGTTACCCCAGCCAGTGTTCAAAACTATCTCATTATCTTAGCCCAATTCACAACGGTAAGCTTGTACTAATGTTTTATAATAAGAGCGACATGGTGGAT
This sequence comes from Megalobrama amblycephala, assembly GCF_018812025.1. NCBI lineage: Eukaryota > Metazoa > Chordata > Actinopteri > Cypriniformes > Xenocyprididae > Megalobrama > Megalobrama amblycephala. The sequence continues at coordinate 5,702,234 of NC_063046.1, read as the reverse complement.
TTCCTCGGGAAATTTGAGCATGCAGTAGTTCGTCTTTGGTCATCTGTAAACAGAAAGGAGTCCAGGCTAGTCAGTTATCATGTGAGGATGATGCTTGTAGCGGATCATTTATAGCCTGTTCTCACAGTAGCTGAATCATCAGTGACAACTGGAGATTCAGCTGTGGTCAAAAGCAAAAGACTTCAGACTTTGGAGTGGCTACAGAAATGTAAATCTACAGGTAATGCTAATATACACTAAATACACATAGTCACGCAAAGATGATGTTTTTAGCATTAACAATTTGAGAACAAAGTATAACAGTAATGGTTTGGCGTGATCCAAGCTAAGTGTTCGTTAGATTTAATCATCATTGGCAGTGTAAGCCCTCTCCCCAGGTCCTACTCACCCCGTTCTGCGCGGGCCTCGAACCTGGGTCTCCGGCGTGGGAGTCGGACGCTCTAACAAGGAAGCTAAAGGCAGCAAACTTTACCTCGAGTGAGGTTTACTCACACAGTGACTACTAACTGGTCTCCGTTACAGCAGCATGATTTATTGTAGGCTTAATGCTTTTTTCCTCAGTTGGTCAGAACAAAAGTGGCAGAAATGTTACTAACTTTTTGATATTTTCCAGTGAAAATTCTTATATTGGTCATACTTTCAAGACGTAGAATCTGTGATTTTGAAGTACAGTATCCACACCGTTGTAGTGATTATTTGCGCAACGCACGTAACGATAACTATTCCGCATATGACTGCAATTGCAGGTTTCAAACAGAAATGGCGACATAGAGGAAAAAATGGCGGACTGCAGTGTAGCAGTTAACCCTATGGAGTCTGAGGCTGATTTGGGGCCTGGAGAAGTTTTGACATGCCCTGCCATTTGTGCTTTTTTCAGTTGTTCATAAACATATAAATGACAAAAGTGTCATTACACTGTATTCAGCACAAACTAGGCTACAATAATATGTGAGGAACATGTATCTACATGTTTGTGTTTTTGAAGGAATAACATTTATGCGTGGTTATTGAAAAAACAAAAAACTTAAGTCACTGAAATAAGGCCAAAAAAATAATATTAAATCTGTGTTCACAAGACTTCTGGGTATTGGAGGTTGTAGACTAGAGTTTTTGCTTCAAAATTATGTAAAAATTATCCTTCCTACTCCTTCATATAAAACAATAGAGAGATTTAAATTTTCTAAAACATCTTTGGTCAAGAAACACAGTATGCGTGGAGGCGTGAATCATCATGAATAATGGGTGATTCTCACCTGAGAATACAAAAGAATCGCATAAAGAGCTCTAATGAGCTGCATAAATAATGAGCTCTTTCAGTCAGGTAGGCTGTGAAAAAACCCTCTGTTGATCATTTCTCAAATCTCATCATGGTGTAAATCAAACATACAGAAAAAACAGCAATACTGTGAAATATTATTACAATTTAAAATAATGGTATTCTATTATATTCTTTAACCCTTGTGCGGTCTTCGGGGTATTTTGAGACCCCAAACGACGTTTGCTCAATTAAAAAAAAAAGTTCCCTTTGTCCAAATGGCATGAGACTTTGTACAGTGGTTAACACTTTTAAGATCTACAAATAAAAAAAAAAATGGAGTGATATCTTGTTTTTATGTTAGTGTAAAAAAAAAAAAAAAAGTAACACTTGTGGTCTCCGGGGTCTCTGGAGACCCCAGGCAACAAAATGTAATTTTGTAACAATATAATATATTTTTTAAAAACCAATGTAATTTTACTCTGTTTATTAATGTTTTTTCTCAACATTTGTGCAGTTTTTGGAGGATTCGTGATATCTTTTAAATTTATATAAATAAATTAAAAAAATTTTTTTAAGCATGAAAAGCTTTTTATGTAAAATTCACTTTATAAAAGGCCCAGATTTCTAACTTTCATTCATGTGGATAACATGGATAATTTGACATGGTTTAGTGTAAGTTTTTTGCCCATCTTTTGAAAAATGCAGTTTTAAAAGTAAAAAAAAAAAAAAAAAATCAGTTTTTCAATAATAATTTTCTAATAAAAATAATAAAATAATAAAATAAATAATTTTTATTTTTGTGTGTGTGTGTGAGAATGTTCGTACTGGGGATGTTTTTTGCATTTTTGGAAGTGTGCCACTTCATTTCTGTCTATGTGTATTGTGCGTTGTTTCTGATTTTGAGAATGGATTTTGTCCAGTTTCTAAGTGGGGTCTCTGTGGGTTACATTATTGAAGATATTATTGAAAAAAATTATATTTTTCAGTACAAAAAATGCTAAATTTTGACAAAAAGTATTTTTTTATTGTTATAATTGTGATTTCATAACATTTAGATATGAATCCAACTGAAAAAAACTTGTAAAAAGACATCTTTCAGTCATTCAAATAGCACATAGCATATAGTGGAGCTTTACAGCCATCTACTGGTAAAAATGATAGTTTTTTTTTTACTTTTATAACTGCATTTTCCAAAAGATGGGCAAAAATCTTACACTAAACCATGTCAAATTATCCATGTTATCCACATGAATCAAAGTTAGAAATCTGGGCCTTTTATAAAGTGAATTTTACATAAAAAGCTGCTTTTCCATAAAAAACCTATTTAAAAAATATTTTTTAATTTATTTATATAAATTTAACAGATATCACAAATCCTCCAAAAGCTGTACAAATGTTGAGTAAAAACATTAATAAACAGAGTAAAATTACATTGGTTTTTAAAAAATATTATATTGTTACAAAATTGCATTTTGTTGCCGGGGTCTCAGGAGACCCCGAAGACAACGAGTGTAGTCCCCAAACGAAGACCGCACAAGGGTTAAAATATAATGTATTTCTGTGATGCAAAGTGTCTGAACAATTATGTTAACTCTATGGCATTTTATATAGGCTCTTAAAAGCACGCACATTTGGAGAAATATTGATGGATTCTCATATGTTTGTCAATTTTCTATACAGAGGAGTAATATTGATTCAGGATTTATTGTCATTACTATGAGTGCTGGATACTGTGTTTTCAATTCATACTTGCAGCCGGAGGGCGCTCTGTACACCTTTAGTCCACAAATGCCTGCTAAAGAAGAATAGGCAATCCAGGAACTAACTGAACAGAGGCCAGAGATCGCTAACTATGGCTATTCAAAACACTTTTCAAGACAATAAATACACGATTGAGACGATGAATGCATGTATTGCCTCTGAATTTGCGTCTGAATAGCGCTGGCTCCGTGGGCGTGGCCGCATTAGCGGATAATGAGCTGAATCACGGACTTCGGACATGGCTCTCTTTTCATACAGATTACATAAACAGAGAATTTTTGTTTTCGATTTGACTTAAACGTTTTTTTTAGACATAAGTCTAATTTTTTTGTGATTAGTATTCACTAAGTTACAGTTAATTTTCTGAGAACTATCAGATTGGACTTCGTTCAGAGGGAGACGAGAGATCACGCATCATGTTAGTTTTCTTTATTTTGCAAAAAGCACAACATTTTGTTTTTACTCTGAGTGTACACAAATAAAAGAAGATATTCCACAGATTAAAATGGTGTATAACTCTTAATTGTATGTGCAACATTGACGGAGTATTTTGAGTCTCTTTCACACTGGTAAGAAAAAAACCGCGGTGGTATTGCCGGCGATACCCTCAGACCTCAGAGTGTTAGTAGAGTTTGATTTTGAACTGAGACTTAAAGGAACACTCCACTTTTTTTTGAAAATATGCTCATTTTCTAACTCCCCTAGAGTAAAACAGTTGAATTTTACCATTTTCGAATCCATTCAGCCAATCTCCGGGTCTGGCGGTACCACTTTTAGCATAGCTTAGCATAGTTCATTGAATCTGATTAGACCGTTAGCATCTCACTCAAAAATGACCAAAGAGTTTCAATATTTTTCCTATTTAAAACTTGACTCTTCTGTAGTTTCATAGTGTACTAACACCCTCGGAAAATGAAAAGTTGTGATTTTCTAGGCCGATATGGCTAGGAACTATACTCTCATTCTGGCATAATGATCACGGAGCTTTGCTGCCGTACCATAGGTGCAGCAGGCACAATGATATTACGCACCGCCTGTGACCCCCTGCTTGCACAGGGAGCGTGCCTTGCAACCATGGAGACATTTGTGAGAGATGCTGCGTAATATCATTGTGTCTGCTGCACCCATTGTACAGCATCAAAGTTCCTTGATTTTCCTTCAAGTTTTAAATAGGAACTGAAAACTCTTTGGTTATTTTTGAGCGCACCATCCGCTTAGAGTGAATTTGATTGTGGTTGGATGAGAAGTACAAACATAAACCATTTCGACACCCTATTGGTTTGTACGCGATCCATCACACCTGCACATGACACAAATCATGTCACACTCCAGCAAGGAGGACATAGCCAGTGTTGGGGTCGTTACTCAGAAAAGATTATTTCTTAAAAGGTATTATTTCTCCACTACTGGCTCCTTTATCAAACAGGTGCTTTTTCTTCATCCTCCGCAAATTAAGCTACAGTAGGTAGTTCAGTAGAAAGATGTTTGAATAAATTAGAGTTTCTGATTGACAACATTGTGATAAGTAGGCTATACTAACTTTGTAACTCGTTACCCCCAACACTGGACATAGTAGAAGTATGTATATTTTGACATCTGTGTTTGTGTGTATTTGACTATTCAGGCCCAAGTAGAACTGATCGCGCACGCGAGAGAGCGCATCTGTTGTGTGCCTATCCCGCCTTCACAACAAGTTAATCTATAAATAATTGTAATTGAATTGTAATTTTGCGATAAGACAATTTTCAACGATCATTTGGCTGTACGCTGAAATTAAATTCAACCCGCCAAAGTGGCTAGTGGGAGTGGCTGTCTTACCCGCCACAGCTGAAATCCACCCGCATTTGGTGGGTTGGCGGGTGTTAATGTCAAGCCCTGATTGTTACTAAGCCTGCCCGGGCTACACCAATTTTCGTGTCCGTTGCCCTCACAGATTCCTGCAGCTATGCTTGGATGTACATTTACAATTATAACAATAAAAATTAATTTTTGTCAAAGTTTAAGAATAAAAAAATATATTTTATTATTTTTATTATAAAATTATTATTGAAAAACTGATTTTGCCCTGCACAAAAAATGCTAAACTTTCACAAAGTAATTTTTATTGTTAGAATTGTGATTTCATAACATTTAGATATGAATCCAACTGAAAAAAACTCTGCAGCCATTTACTGGTAAAAGTGATAATTGTTAATTTATTTATATAAATTTAAAAGATATAACGAATCCTCCAAAAACTGCACAAATGTTGAGAAAAAACATTAATAAACAGAGTAAAATTGCATTTGGTTTTTAAAAAATATATTATATTGTTACAAAATTTAATTTTGTTGCATGAGGTCTCCAGAGACCCCGAAGACCACGAGTGTAACTTTTTTTTTTTTTTTTTTTTACACTAACATAAAAACAAGATATCATTCAAATACAAAGTCTCATGTCATTTTAATTTGAGCAAACATCATTTGCGGGTCAAAAAGACCCTGAAGACCAGTAAGATACTCTTTTACTCAAGTAGTTTTTTGAACAAGTATTTTTTTCTCTACTCACAGTACATTTTTGGAAAGTAATGTTTCTTTTACTTGAGTATATTTTTTCAGTACTCTTTCCACCCTGATGACAGGTTTAAACTAACACTCATTCTGTTCACCTGTAGGTGTCGCTGTTACCAAAATTATTATGCTACTTTATAAATGAATCATCATGATGTTCACAAATGTTACTTCATGTTAAATCTTTAAAATAATCCTGAAGATATTGAGAAGATTCAATATATCATCAGCTGTAGAAACAGTCTTTGAATGACACGTATTTCTGATGTTTCCACTGCTGCTCCTGTTCACATCAAACCATAAAGCAGTGTGAGAATAATGAAAAACTTTTTTTTATTCATTGTTGTTCTTAAAGCAAACACAGGACTCGTCTTTGTCAATCAGACGATGAATTGGAGAGACGCTCAGAGTTACTGCAGACAGAATCACATTGATCTGGTCAGTGTGAGGAACCAGAATGAGAATCAACAGCTTCAGCAGTTCATCAATGATAGTCACATATCTGATGATGTCTGGATCGGTCTGTTCAGAGTCTCATGGCAGTGGTCAGATCAGAGTGACTCCTTATTCAGATACTGGAGGTCTGGTGAACCTGGAAATGAAGACTGTGTAGCGATCACTGATGACGCTCTGAGAGATTGGAATGACGTCCTTTGCAACAACCAGTTTCCTTTTGTGTGTCATAAAGGTGAGCAGATCCTCACAAACACACACAGTCCATCCATCACCTCCAGATATCTTAAAGGGTTAGTTCACCCCAAAATATAATTTCTGTCATTAATTATTCACCCTCATGTCGTTCCAAACCCGTAAGACTTTCATTCATCTTCAGAACATAAATGAAGATATTTTTGATGACAAAATGCTCAAAGATCAAAAAAATGAAAGATCCGCACACGAGAATGAATCCAAAAATTTCCAACAAATTTATTATGCAGAGGCCACAAAAAGTGCAAGACAAGACTGTACACTCTGCACTTGCACTTTTTGTGGCCTCTGGATAATAAATTCGTTTGATTCTCTTCAGAAAATTTGGACTAAACTGCTTGATTCATATGGATTAATTTTCCGATCTCTTTATGGAGTTTTTGAAGTGTCAATTAAGTTAAAAAAGCAGTCAATGGAAGGAAATCTGACAGTATTGTGTCATCAAAAATATCTTAATTTGTGTTCTGAAGATGAATTAAAGTCTTACGAGTTTGGGATGACATGAGGATGAGTAATTAATGACAGAAATTTAATTTTGGGGTGAACTAACCCTTTAAAGCTCACACTACATGTCTGACATGACAAATTCCTCCACAGTGTTTGTTCTGCATGTTGTTTTTGATCAGTCTCTTTCTAGTTTCTGCTTGTGGTTTGTTTTGTGTCCAGAAAAACTGATTCTGATCAAAGAGAAGCTGACGTGGTCTGAAGCTCTGAGATACTGCAGACAGAATCATGTGGATCTGGTCTCGGTTCATTCAGAAGAGATTCAGCGTGACGTGATGAATGTGGTTAAATGGCCGTCTACTGGGGCGGTGTGGTTGGGTTTACGTCACTCCTGCACTGTGGGCCTCTGGTTCTGGGTGAGCGGACAGACCGTGTGCTATCAGAACTGGGCGATTGATGATTCAGAGAACTGTGATTCTGCAGTGAGATCTGGAGCAGTTCAGTCTGGAGGAGATCAGCGCTGGATCAGCCGTCCTGAGACTGACAGACTCAACTTCATCTGCAGCAGAAATTAAGAGTGAAGGATTCGTTTGTGCTGTTCTTTCACTTTCATTTTGCCTTGTTCTGTCTTTTTTTTTAAAATTGGCAAACTCTTTTTGTTCTGTTTTCATCAGATAATGTGCTTATCAGTACAATTAAATTAATTTAAGAGTATAAAATACCAGTGTGCACTATATATGTTTTAAAGACCCCATGAAATCAAAATGAGTTTTCATCTGTGGCTTTTAGAAACATTTGGAAATTGCAGTCATTCTCTTCTGGAAAAATGTCTCAATATTTTTAACACAGACTGTTCAATCAAACACACTTACAGTCAACTAGACATTAGAAGATCATGATTCAAGGATTTGGCATAAAGCATATTGACTATTTAAAAGAAAATCAAAGTAAAGCACAATCACATCAGTTGATTTCATGGGATCTTGGGATTCTGGTGGTGTGGATACTTTCTTCTGCTCCTGTTTCTAGTCATATCTTTACAAATTACTTGTTTAAAATGATTGTGAGTGTCTATATGTGTGTCTTGATGAAATGAAATATGGTTAATTCTTAAAGAAAAACTCAAAGATGAGTATAAAGTTTCTTGTAACCTGTAATCCAACATCAGCTCAAATAAACTTATTTACAAACAGCATTCTTGTGTTGTGACGTTTATAAAACACAAATATACATACAATTTTAATAATAGTAATGTTGAATGACAAACATTATTTAAACTTAATCTTTAAAATTCTTTAAAATTCCCAGAGTTAAATCAGCTCAGAGTTCATATGGTTCCTCTCTAAATAGAGTTAAAGTAATATTTAGCTCAAATATTTAGTTATTATTTAATGTTCAGATTTATTGTGTTTGGTCTTCAATGATTGGCCATTAATAAACATTCCCCAATATTGCCTTATTATGTAACCCTCTCCAGCCGGGTTCACTCATATAAAGTCCTGACAGGAGCCCTGGGGCCCGTTTCAATAAGGAGGTTCAATCAACTCTGAGTTGACTTACTCTGAGATGGGAAACTCTTAGATTTCTGTTTCGGAACAGCTGAACTGAGTTAGTTCAGTCAACTCTGAGTAGGTTGACTCTGAGTTAAGCGCGTGCACCATGACTAATAAAAGCCATCATCAATGGAGCTCCAATATGATTCACCATGGCAACAGCATCCAAAAAGCATCGGCATGTTACCGAGTCAATGCAAGTTTAATTCTTATCACTGTTATAATATCAAAGGTGAAAACTGGGAGAACGGAAAGTTATTGAACTACTATTCATTTTCACTGTATCCCACATGCAAAAAAAAAGAAGAAAAAAAAAAAAAAAAAAACTATTTTAAGTGCATTTTTTTTAATCATGCAAATTCTGTTCTACTTATTACAGTTATTTGTAATAAGTGTAAATAGTATTTAGATTCTAGTTATATTTTATACTGGCAGATACATACTATTTGCACCTCAGTATTGTTGTACATTAACAAGATGCAATAATAACAGAGTGTAAATGATTTTATCATTATTAAAAACACTTCAACTTTTAGAACATTTTCTAAATATTATTCAACTCAACTTTATTTGTAGAGCACTTACAAAACCATAAAAATGGACCAAAGTGCTGTCCATAAATAGTAGATAATTTATAAAAATTAATACAAGCATAAAAAGAGAACCAAGAAAAACATGCAATCAATTACTCACATTTGACCTAATCAAACTCCAAAAGCTTGATGAAATAAAAAGGTCTTCAAGTTCTTTTTAAAAATGTCTATGTTTGATGAGGATTTAATAGAAAACGGAAGCACATTCCAGAGTGCAGGAGCCGCAACAGAAAACGTGCGGTCTCCACCGCGCCTCAATCGAGACCGAGGGACGGTTAAAAGCAAACTCTCAGAGGAGCGGAGATGACGTTGAGACTGGTAGGGAATTAGCAAGTCTTTTACATACCCAGGTGCCTGATCATGCAATGCCTTATAGACAAACATTAACACCTTGTATTGTATTCTATACTTTACAGGTAGCCAATTAATATTAAAATATTAATTGAAAAATAAATGCCTTTCTGATATGTGATGGGAAAAGAGAGAAGTTTAGAAAGCTGGGATGCACAGGGGATGCACAGCCATTAAGCATAATTTGCAGTTCCCTTTCGAAGGGAACTCAACTCTGCATTGCCACGCTTTGGGGAACGTCACACGTGACTCGGTGTCTGAAAAACCAACTATCCAACAACGCCAATGCTCATTGGCCGGCGACAGCCTATGACGTCATAGGGGCGCGACCCGGATGTATAAAAGCGCGCCCGCGGGAGCAGTCATTATCTTTTCGTCTTTCAGGGACTGCCTGTGTCTTGCCACTGTCTGATTTCTCTAATTTCGAAACTGTGAGTATCTTGAAAACTATGTCTGAGGGCAAAGGTTTTAGGAAGTGTGCGGATCCTTGTCCGAGGTTTCTGACCCCGGAGGATCCTCACACCCTATGCAAACGTTCATGAAATGTGTTTATCTGTGTCCTAGGGAAAAATTTGACACTTGATATGCATATTTTTCTGGGCGTTTTCTGTCTGGAGAGGAGCACGCATACACAGTGCTTGAGGGCACTGCTGTGTGTTTGTCTGTTGTTTACGCTGTTCTCGTTTGTCACTCTTCCCGAGGGAAGAGCTGTCTGCATCATTGCCTGTTGGTTCTGGCCCCTGTTTGTGCTGAGGCTTAACGGTGGCTGCAATCATAGGGCTCGCAGATGAGCTCGTTGGGAAGTTTGAGAAAGTTTTATTCTCTCTAACTTCCCCGGGGCGGGCGAGAACGAGTGGATGACGATGACGTTCGTGTGTGACGTCATCGCGTCCGGTGGCGAGCGCTCCTCTGGCTGGTTGTATGCGAGCTGCTGTGTGTTTGCGACGCGCTTCTCGGCGGGCTGCAGCTGCCGAGAGAGCGCGTTAGGAAAGGGGCCGCGTGCGGTCGGCTCGACGAGCGGTTCCTTTCTGTCTATTAATACGGCAGCTTCCATACTTTCCATTCCTTTTTTGATCTCCGCGTTTGAGATCGGGAAGGCATGGAAAAACCCCTAGCCATTCAGTTTTGTATCTGAACCCAGACAGACGGGAGGGGGAGGAAGAGAGAGTGAGATGGGTGATCGATTGTAAACACTGTTGTGTTTGTAATCGATTCCCCAGCTATAGGGTGATTTATATCTACCCTCTCCTCTTCTTCTTCCACCTCCTGTGTGTGTGTGTGTATATATATATATATATATATATATATGTGTGTGTATATATGTGTGTATATATGTATGGACACATATCATGCTTAGATGCTTCTTATGGTCAGACTGATGGCTGGGCCCATAGCCATTATTTCTATCAGCCCGCTTTTTCTGTTTGATAGTAAGAGGATCTTTTAGGCTTAAAAGAACCTTAGATTCCATCCTTTCATGTAAAAAAAAGGAGCATTAGGAGTTTTTGGTTTTTGAGCCGCAGGAGGGTCTATATTTTATTCATTTAGAATAAGACCTTATTTTCCTGTATAGGTTTCTGAGCATGTAGTCAAGAAAATTAGGGGATGGGCAGACTGAAGTTGATATTTAAATGTTTAGGTCGGTCTTAATCGGCCGCCTGACATTGTTTGCTTGTGAGCTTCACTTTCTTTCTCTTATCCATGAGATTTGGAGGTGAAGCCCAGGCTTCACTAGGCTTGTGGCCCTGAAAGAAGGCCCGTAGCTTAGCAGCTAGGCTAGAGCTAGGTTAGGTGAGTTATTTACATAACCTTATGTATACTATCCCTTATTAGGTTGTATAGTACCTAGTTCTGGCCTCCTCCCGAGGGAGTTGTTAGTCATATGCCCATTATCCCCTATCTAAAATCTGTGCACGTTCAGGATAACACCTTGGAACAGTCAGGCTGGTGGCCGGACCATGATGAAGCTTTTTCTGTAGGCCCACCTTCTGGCTTGATAGTGAAAAGGTTCGTGAGGCTTATGGAACCGGGGACATCATTCTTCTCCTTTGAAAGAACGAGGAAGGAATCTCTGGTCTTCGAGCCGCGGGAAGGTAAGACAAGGTCTGATTTAATCGCTTAAATGTTTGACCTTGTTTTTATTCCTGTATTATTTCCTGAATGTGTAACAGTAATTATGTTTTGGGTTTTTTGGGCAAAAAACTGGAGTGTTGAGACTGACTGAGCGAGCCACAGTATGGCTGCTGTTCAGTTTTCTCTCTGTATGTTCTGCCGTTCGACTATTGTCAGTATAGTTTGAGCTGGCGCTCATCACTTCAGTTTATGCGTTTGTGGCGGTCCTAACCGGCCGCCCAGCGCGATAGCTGTGATCTTTGCTGTATTTCTTCTCTGAAATTTCGAGGTAGAGATCAGGCTTAGTATAGCTCCTGTTATTTTGAATAGGCCTGTATGTTATTTGGCCAGGCTAGAACTAAGTGTATGTATGGTGTATGTATAAATAATTCCCATATGTATTTTAGTTTTTGGCCTTCTCCTGAGGGAGTGGCTAAATTTTTTGCCCAGATTATCCCATTGCTTATGTAGGTGCAACGATGAGTGTAACAGCTAGGTTTTAGACTGCTTTGCTAGAGACCTGATGCTGTTTCTCAGGTGGTAGGCCCTTATCTTTGCGTAGATAAGTTTATGCTATTAATATTGCTAGGCCCCACTCTCTAGAACATTCATGCTGAGAGAAAAGAATATTTTCTTCCGAGCCACTTGATATTTTCAAGTTTGAGTTGACTTGCCAGCATTTTAGCTTTGTCCTCTAAGGCTTGGAACAGATTTGAGAATCTGTAGCAATGATTTTATTTTTTCTCTCTGTCAAATAGCATGTATTTCAAAGTTTCCTTTGAGTTCTAGACGTTTGCCCTACATTTGGTATGTGAGCTTGTTATGCTGCCACAGGTTGGCACCCGCTTATTATGGTAGGCCTTCTTAAAAGGCGGCCTCTATGTAAGTGCTGGTGAATCCTTTCCCCAGGGTTACTGAGTGCATCTCCTGTTGGATTGCATACTCAGGGTAGCTAGATCACTTTTTGAGAAAAGTTAGTATCTGTCAGCTCCCTTTCAGTTATCTGTTTATCAGCTATATTGCATATAACGGTGATTGTAGGCTAGACTGTTCAGCCTCCTTCTAGTTAGCAATAGTTTTATACTGCTGTATAATAGATTTCAGTCTGCTCACATACTGTTTTGGATTTTACACTGCTTCAGGCCCTGCAGCATGTTGTTTGAGGTAGCAGGCTCAACTAGCCTCCCTTAAGCCATGTTGGTTAGGTATGGTTCCCTTTAGTCACATAACTTAGGGTACTTGGCCTGTTTGGAAAGTGTAGCCTAGCACAGGTAGCAGTTAGCTTCCCATAGTTATTTGGGTTAGAGCTGGTTCCCTGTAGCTTGGTTCCCTGGAAATTCATGAACTGAAGCCATGTGTCATTGAATCGGCAGGCCCCTTCAGGCCTCCTTTTTAGTTTACATGGTGGCACAGATTGTGTTTTTCTGTGCGGCTTTGGATGAGATGACAGTAGTGAAACCTTACTGAGGTTTGGTTTAGCCTATTGTTGCCTCTATGAGTCGATGATTCTAGTTGAGCTGAGAGCCACCTAGCGCCTAGGTTGGATCGTTAGGCCCCTGGAAACGGCCACGAGACTTACGCCATGTGTCCTGGAGGATGCTAAGCCTGCGGGCCACCTTTTTTGGACACACTGGTGTTTGTTTTTGGGTGTATTTCTCTCTGAGAACTAGTCATATACACTTTCGCTGGCCAGGGGCCCAAGTGGTACATTCAACCCCCTCTTTTGCGGGTTGTTTACCTGGCTTGGGACCTAAACACTACCACGAGCTGATGCCACGTGTTTGTTGAGGTTATAGTATTCCTTAATACGTGTTGGCGTACGCTGTACTCTTGTTTAAAGAGTAAAAAGTGTTTTTTACTGAGTACACTGCTTGTCGGATTGTGTTGGGTGGATTATTAAGGAGCACTGTGCAGCTTTCCTTGGCTGCCATGGAAGTTATCTGTCTCTGTACGTTAGACAGGTGTTCAGAAAGGCATTTTACCATAAAACGGGTCGTTTTCTGGAGTGTACTTCTGTTGTCATGTTGTAAGTCCCTCCCGGGCCTCCATGATTATGTGCTCTTGGCATAGTCTACCTGTTAGGTGAGCTCTGCGCTTCCCCCTTGGGGTTGGGTTTGTAATAGTGCTTAGCTCCCTAAGCTGGTTATGATGGTTAGGCCTTCATCAGGCCCCATCTTAAGAATCAGCCCCAGGCCCCATCTTAAGAATCAGCCCCAGGCTGGTTTGTGCTCCCCTTTCAGGGTTTCAGCGCACAGCCTCCTCAGTGCGTTAATTAAGCACTGGGTAGATCCTAGGTGAGCGGATTATCTCCCCTCGATGTGAGGGTTCATAGCTTTCAGCTGAGTTCTGCTCTCCAGGATGCCCGTCTCTACGCGTGGGTCTGAGCTGGTTTCTGCCTTTCTGCAGTCACTCTTACCTATTTTCTTCTTCAAGAATGCATTCTAGAGGCTCTGTATTCAGACAGGGTTGGCCTGGACTAAGTCTGTTCCCCTAGAAGACCAGGTCGGCCTCCCTGGTGGCAATGAGGGTGACCCCATTCCCCTCATGAGTGGCTGGCCGAGGTTCCCTTTGGTTCCTCGGCCACATTCCCTTAAAGGGACCACTTTTTCCTTCGGGAAAGTGGGTCCTGGACGCCTTAGTGATTTCTTTAGGCTCTATTTGTTGAAAGAGAAAGGTAGAAGCCTTTTGGAAGTTCAGCTTGGGCTGTTGGCCAAAGGGAATGCTGTCACTGACAGCCTGGTGTGACCCGAGGGGGAGTTGCTGAGCAGTTCGAGGACTGCTTTGAGACCTTTGTTTCAGCCATATTTTTTGGCAGGCACTCTCCTTAATCATGGCGGCGTTGGTATATCGTTCCCCAAAGTGTGGCAACGCAGAGTTGAGTTCCCTTCGAAAGGGAACGTCTCAGGTTACGTATGTAACCATAGTTCCCTGAGAACAGGGAACGAGACTCTGCGTTCCTTTGCCATGCTTCAGGCGGCCTGCTGGGCAGTCCCTTCAAGACGATGGATAATGACTGCTCCCGCGGGCGCGCTTTTATACATCCGGGTCGCGCCCCTATGACGTCATAGGCTGTCGCCGGCCAATGAGCATTGGCGTTGTTGGATAGTTGGTTTTTCAGACACCGAGTCACGTGTGACGTTCCCCAAAGCGTGGCAACGCAGAGTCTCGTTCCCTGTTCTCAGGGAACTATGGTTACATACGTAACCTGATACGTTTTTGCATCTTTGAGATTCTGTCCTCATATTAAAAATGAGAATGAAACAAAGTGATTCAGACACATTGATGAGTGAATGTTGGAAAATATCCTGCAGCGTTTCAGACACTTGATCTAATGGAATGACCTTCAGACATTTGAAGTGTAATTAAAATGTCAAAAAAAAACTTTTTGAATATCATACTTTAAAGGTAATCAAAATAATTTCACAAAAGATCTGAGATTATACATTAATGCATTTGGCAGATGCCTTTATTAAAAAAAGAGACTCTCATTGCATTCAAGCTTCGATCAGTTCATTTTATAATACTGAACTTTAAAAATAAAGATTTGAGATGCCTCTGGATTTACATCAACTTCTTACATGTATTTGGCATAGCAATGTTATTAATGGATAAAAAGCAACATTTCAAGTCTCATTTAAATCTTCTAATAGATTGTTCTCATAATTAAAAATTAATAATATTTATCTTTCCTACATTTTCAGTCATTCACTCCCATTCTAATGTCTCATTGATACAGTTAGATGATAGAAGGAAGCTTATAAATGTTTGCATTCAAATTAGATAAGGATGCTTTTGACAAACCTCCTCTAGAGATGAAGTAGAAACTTACTTTTTTTCAAAGTTGTAAATAAAACCGATTATTGGAGTAATTTCACATTTAATTCATTGTGCTACTTGCCACTTCTTTGTAATTATTTGTGACATCTACTAACAGTTACTGAGTGAAAATAATTACAAAATAAATCCTACATGAATTTTTTTTCAGTGCACATGCTACTAACATCTGCTATCCTGTCGAAGGTCTGCAGGTCTGACCGGGTTGGGATGGTCGCCCACTAGTTTGTCTCACATAGTGAACAGGCAAACAACGGTTTTCAATGACCTCACAAGCAACAGTCACATAAAGACGCCCAGACTGGACTGGAGACTGAACTTCACACCGTCCATTTCTCATAGCACTTTGAACAACAAACACCCTGAACCTTCTCTGACTGATGCACATGTTTTGTCCGACTCTGTTGCCTCGCCCGTTGCAGATTCTTACAACACTACTGCTGTAGTCTTTACGCAAGAAGGACTGTAAAGATGTTCTGCCACAAAGATTCTTTCTTGTTAGGTAATCTTCCCAAGCACGTGTCCGACTGCTGTTGAACTGACGTGAGAGCATGTGTCTGCGTTTAAACTGATTATATGCGTTGTTGTTCCGAGATCTCTGGCAGGGATGTGCCCAGATAGAAAATAGGTCTGAAAACATCTCCGGTTCATTGTTGCTGAAACTGACATTATTCCATCCATCACAGAGCATGAAAAGGAGCATGAGGAGAACCGCCCATCTCATCCTGGAAACAAAAGAGAAATGGATGTTTAGAGATTCACAGTTAGCTGAAGTTAATAAGAATTAAGAAATCAAGCTTCTTCTACAAAATCATTAAGCTGTAAACAGGAACTGTGTGGCCAAACACATGATAGAATTTGCATGTTTGTTTGTTTTTAGGAATGACTAGTTCAAAGACTATATGAAATTCAACATTATTTAGAGCTTTTAAGTCAGTTTTGTTGAAGACAGTTCAACAGTGGTGCTGTCTTCGAAGTGCTTCTGTAAGATATAACATGTTTCATGTTGTGACATATCAAAAAGATTTTAATGACTTCAGTTTAGAACTTTAACATCTATTTAAAAGTATTTTGAGCAGATCCAAATGCGTTAAAAATCAGATTATAGCTGTAGGATGAAAAGCTGAAGTCACAAATGATGTCAGTTTACCTGTTTAGAAGTTGATCGAGTCTCAGTTCCCTCTTCAGTATTTTGTGCTGTGAAAGAATAAAAATGTGTGAAGTTGTTTTAACACGGTTTCTTCTCATGCAAATGTTTGTGTGTTTGATGTCAGCATTCTCTTGCCATGTAGCCTGCAGTGTGTGATCATTCAAACCTGGTTAAGTTTAAACTTTTATAACTAATCTAACTCATACTAACTCGTAATCTTGATGCAAAGGATCCTATTCTATCTATGTATTGGAATAACATTTTTATCAATGATAAAATCTTTTATAAAATCTAAATATGTAAATATATATATATATATATATATATATATATATATATATATATATATATATAACTATATTGTAAAAATGTAGTTGTGTCACATTTATAAAACATTTCTGATTATTATCAATGTTGAAAACTGTTGTGCTGCTTCATATTTTTGTGGAAACTGTACATTTGCAGGATTCTTTGATGAATAGAAAGTTTAAAAGAACAGCATTCATTTGAAATGGAAATCTTTTGTAACGTTATAAATGTTTTTACTGTCACTTTTGATCAATCGTATGCCTCCTTACTGAATAAAAGTATCGATTTATTAAAAAAAATACCCCAGACATTTGAACAATAATGTAGGATTTAAACCTCTATTCTGATTAAGTCAAAAAAAGATTGTTTTATTATTAAACCAGCTCTAACTAACTAATTGATCTGAAGTTAGACTAGATTTACAGAAAATGAGATGATTAAACAAAGAAGATGCAATAGAGGATCCTTCAGTATCTAAACTGCAGGTTTTACATTTTGCATCATTTTTGAACGAAATGCAGGTTTACCTTTGTGTAATTCTTGAGCTTGTGCGAATGAAAGAGTCTTGATGAGTCTGAGCTGAAGTTTAGACAGCGTCACTGGACTGACATTTATTGACTAGAAAAGATGCAAGTGTTAAAATACACCCTTTTTTGGGGTGGTGTATTTTCACACTTGCATCTGTTTCTTGCCATTAAGCAAAATTTAGTTCTGCCCTTAGAAACTTCACATTGTGCCACTGCCACAATAAAAATGAGAATAAAACAAAGTTAATACAAACTTTGTGATGTGGCTTTATGAACAGTCACCTGTGTTAACTTGAGGAGCTGACCCAAACACAGTGAATGAACGTTGACGCTAGTGAAGAGAAAATATCCTGCAATGTTTGAGACACTTGATCTAATGAAATGTCATTCAAATGTTGTGACTTGAGTGTTTAAAAGGGTTTGAATATAAAAATAATCAAAATTATTTAACAAAAGATCAGAGATGATACATTTATGCTTTTGGCAGATGCTTTTATTCAAAGCGACTTACATTGCTTTTAAAGGGTCATGAAACCCCCCTCTTTCAGCTCAAGTCTAGCTCACAATCTTTTTGAAAAATGCAACTTAAATGGGCGTGGTGGCTGTGAGAGGAGAGGAGAGGAGAGGAGAGGAGAGGAGAGGGGAGGGGGGAAACTCTCATCGCCAGTAGCCCATGCATATCGACTGTCACTAAAAATCAGTGGTACACTGACACTTTATTTTTGTCTTTTCAAGAGTTACTGAATGCCCTGCTACATATATCCTACAGTAATCGTAATTCTATTTAAAACATATTAATGTACATGTGTAATTACAGTCATTATAAAATATATAGTTGCTTATATACACACTATACATGCATATATTTGAAAAAAAAATAACGCTTAAAAAAAACCCTGATCTACGCGTAGATCTACGCGCCGAACCTGCAACACGCTCAGTCAGTCAGACTGCGTGTCGACTGGAGCAGAGCAAGCGACCAGAGCATTTTTAGATTCATTCCTATGGAAGTTGAGCGTCACATTTAACTTACGCGCGGCTCAACTTCCATAGGAATGAACCGAAAACACTCGCGCTTACCCTCTCGCTCCTCGCCAACGGACACGCACCGTCAGTCTCTCTCGCTGTTTAGTGCCGTTAACCGTCCTCGTCATTGGAAAGATCCACGTGGTGTCATGAATAATTAAGAGAGTGTCTTCTCATTGGATAAAAAACTCAGTCTCGTTAATAATTATGAAACACCGATGAGTCATCAAAGTATCGTGCTCTGCCACGTCACAGCCTGTGACGTGGACAGGATGAAGATTTTAAACCCGGAAGACGAAAATAGCGTACTAAAACTAACATTTAACCATTTCCCCCCTACTATTAAATCTAACAGATGCTAACTTTTTTTGCCAGTTTAAACATGCATATGACATAGCAATCTTTATAAATAATGGTTAAAAAGAAACATTAAGCCATATTTAATTCTTCACTAAAGTCGAACTTAGTGCTTCAGGAAACTCTTTTGCAGATCGGACCACGTTTGGATGGCTCCATGCCAGTTTGTCCTTCATAGTGAACAGGCAAACAAGTGTAACGAATGACGTCACAAGCAACTATCACATAAGAGTTCTCAATCTGAATTCGAAAATCACACTGTCCGTTTCTCAAAGTGCTCTGAACAACATACACTATGAACTTCTCTGTACTGAGGCACATGTTAGCTGAGTGTCTGGTGCCTTTTTCATTGCAGATTCTTGTAATTTTATAGGTGTCCTCTATATGGAGGAAAGATTGTTCCTTAGTTCTGCCACAAAGTCCCATTGTTTGTAGGAAATATCCCCAGTTGTTCAGCTGTGTCGTATCGAAATCAAGTAAGAGGATGTGTCTGCTTATAAAAGTAATGTATGTGTCGATATTCTTAGATATCTGGCAGGGTCTTGGGTCTGGAAGCATTTCAGGTTGATCATTGCTGGAAGTGATGTTATTCAATCCATCATTGAACCCTAGAGTGACGAAGAGCACGAGAAGAACCGCCGATCTCATCCTGAAAAGAGCCACAGACGTTTAGTGATTCGCAGTTATAGCTGAAGTAGTTAATAAAATAATAGATACCAACCAATGAATGACTTCTGCAAGACAATAAAGCTGTAAGCAGCAAATAAGTGGCCAAACACAACAGTAACATTTACATACATAAGGTTTTTGTATACATAAGGTCTTTACATACATAAGGTCTCATTGCATTCTGTTTTTTAGTAACGATTCTTTCAAAGACTATGAGGAGATTCATCAAAAACTCTTTCATTCATGTGGCACTTTTACAAAATAAATAAATAAATGTTATATTCTTAAGGCTTTGTGGAAATTATTCAAATTCATTAATAATTTACAAACATTCTGAAAATCAACGTTTGTGAGAATCTGAGCCAGTTTAGTTGAAGATTGAACAAACTTTGTTAGAAATAACAGCATGTGAATCAGATCAAACTGGAAAAGTTTATGATTGACCTTGAAAAATCAAAGTACTCATAGAAATACACTGTTTCCAATAAAATAATATATTTTTATATAAATAGCAAATTTCATGTTTTTAACTTTAGCATGATGATGATATTTACCAGCAAAATTTGAAGAAGATCTGAACCAAATTTGTAGCAGATCATATTAAAGCTGTAGGATAAAACAGTATATTTTCAACAAAAATGTAAAATGTTAGAGAATTTGGTTTATAGACTACTATTTTAGCTGAAAATATTTAAAACAAATAATTAGCTTAATAGTTAATTAGTGCTCACACATCACCAGTGCTTGGCTGCTAAACATAACGATTCTGTGCAATAAAGACAAACCTCTTGCTACTGCATCTGATTGTCCAGAAATCCACATACCATACACGCTTACAGTATACAGGTACATCATAAAAGAGATGTATCCGAGTATATCGAAACACTTTATGAATTCATTATAAAACAAAACAGTAAAAGTCACAAATGATGTCAGTTTACCTGTTTAGAAGCTGATAGAGTCTCAGTTCCCTCTTCAGTATTTTGTGCTGTGAAAGAATAAAAATGTGTGAAGTTGTTTTAACAAGGTTTCTTCTCATGCGAACTTTTGTGTGTTTGATGTCAGCATTTTCTTGCAATGTAGCCTGCAGTGTGTGATCATTCAAACCTGGTTCAGTTTAATCTTTTATAACTAATCTAACTCATACTAAAGCTTTCACATGAAGCATATCTTGATGCAAAGGATCCTATTCTATCAAATATAACAGATGCATCATAAAATCATCCAGTAGGGGTTTTAAACTGCATTTGAACAGAATGCAGGTTTATTTTTGTGCCGTTATTGAGCTTGTGCATATGAAAAAGTCTTGTTGAGTCTGAGCTGAAGGTCAGAAAGCATCACTGGACTGATAATTATTAGGTCAAAGAGTTAAAATACACCCTGTTTTGTGCTGTTTTGTATTAAAAGTTAATACAAACTTGTGATGTGTCTTTACAAACATCAGTCACCTGTGTGATGTTGAGAAGAACTGACTTCAGAAATCCAAAAAACGCCAGCTGTGACACTTCAGACATGATCAAGAAAAGTGACATTAGTAAAGAGAAAAATCCAGCGTCCAATGAAATGACACTCGGATGTTTGAATTTACTTGAGTATCTAAAAGATTTCAATTACTTTTGATGCCGTTGCATGTTGTACCTGAAAGATAATCAGAATAATTGAATCACAAAGAACAGAGAGGATACCAAACTGTGCTCTGCAAAGGTAGCTTTTATTTGAAATGCTTCTGAAATTAGATCAGATTTAAAAATGAATGTGGCATAAAAACTTTTTAAAATGTACAAAGAACAACAACATTTCAAGTCCCACATAGTTTTTCAGTCTCACAGTGATTAAAAACAAGTCATGTTGTTTAATAGCAATCATCTTCTCCCGTTCCTTTGTTTTGTCCATGATAGTGCACAGGTTGACATCTGCTGTCACAGCAACAGTTACAAGATATCTGCCCGTTCTACATTGATCGATGATACACCCCCTGCTTGTGATCCTGCTGTTGACTATATACACTTGGACAATATACACCCCCTAGAAGTGAGTCGTGTTGGGGAAGTCTTCAACATTTTCCAAAATATTGACTTTTGACTATGTATGTTATTTTAATGACTAAATGAGCAGCTGGTCATAAGGAAGCCTAGAATAATTAGGATCCTCCAGACCCAGATCAGACATTAAGGTTTAACTTACATTTGACTATGATTGTTATGAGTTTCAAGAACTATGATTATTTTAAATACTTTTAACTATTCACAAACTTTAAATAACCAGAGCAAGTGCGTAAGCATGTGTGTCAAACGAATAAAATTAGCATATTCATTTTGATCAAATTAATATCTACTGTTGAACATTAAATTTGAACTTTATCCATTAATCAGTCATATACATACATATAAATCGGATTGTGATTGATTAGATCGAGTCTCACATGCTGCAGGATCTTTTCTAACATCAAGTTTCTTCACCATGTTTGCAGTCTCGATAACTTTAAATAAGCTGGTGATTTTTAGTGGTTGTATGAAGTCAGTTTTGCTCAAGTTCACAAAGATGTAAAGAATCATCATAACTATTGTAGGAACCGTGGTTGAACCAGACAAATGAATCATTCAGATGATTCTTTCAAAACATATTTCCAGAAACCCAAACTACCCCCTTTCCACCAGCACGAACCAGGTGCTAGTTCAGAGCTAGTGCTAGTGCCAGTTCAGAGTTGGTTCAACTGACGAGCCTTCTAAGAACCAGTTTGCCTTTCCACAGGCTAGAGAGCCACCACAGAGCCAGGTCTTGCGTCACTGTATACGTCTCATATTTCACAGCAAAGCTAGCGCCGCAGTGCCAAACACAAATACACCAGGCTCGTTTGAGATGCATCAGCTTCTCGTAAAGCGATCGGCATGACATCAAAGCTCCGCGAGAACGATCCAAAAGAACAAGGAGTCATATGCTCTACAAACGCTGCTCCGATGCATCTCGAACAAGCCTTCTATCAACAATCGTGGATGTTTCACTACTGTTGATGCTCATAGCTTTGCGAACCTACATCAGCATCCAAACACGTCTCGCCGTAATTTGTATATAGACGGAGATTACGATCGGGCTGATATTAGCTCGATTAGCTGCTATTTCAAAAATGGCGGTCACAAATTTCTTGTTGGTCACGGTAACCCCGCTCCCAGCCCCTGACACAAGTGGTTCTTACTTCTAGCCCAGCAATGTTTTGGTGCTACTTACGAACCACTTTTTCTGATTCGGAGCTGGTGCTTTGTGTGTCGAAAGACAAAGAACTGATTTGAAACTAGGCTCTGGCTCCAAACCAGCACTCAAACTGCCTTGGTGGAAAAGGGGTATCAGAGAATCTAATTTTCGGCTCGAGCCCGTCTACAAAAAAACCCTGCTTGGTACTTTCACGACACCTATGCGTCCTGACAGAAGGAGAGGTGACAAGCTCAAGCTATTTGTGACAAACCAAATGGTCACCAAGAAGATAAAGAGTCTTTAATCCCCAGATCAAAAGAGACAGAGACAATGCAGGCCTCTTTTGTTTCTCTGAGTGACCTTACTTAACAGGAAAAAAAACAACAAAGACTGTTTCTACAACTAAAACTGCTCCAAACAGTTTGAAATGGACTTATCAAACATCTTTTAACTGCATGCATTTTATATCATGTCCACATATACTACCTGTAACCAGTTGTGCTTTAGAACACCCACAATTCATGTAAATGTGATAACTTTGAGTGGTTGAATGAAAGCATTTAGTGTCAGATATGTCTCTCTTCTAAATCCTGGTTTTAATGAAATCTGTGTAAAATGTATCATATTCCATTTAATAGAAATTATGTCTAAAACGGTACTCTCTGCCAAAGCAGAAACTGGAAGTAACACCTATGTATGATTGGGGCAGAGAAAAGTCACCTTTTTCAAACAAGACGATATCTGATTGGCCAGAACTCCTCTCAGAGGTGGGACAAACACCTAAGTTTAAATAGTCACATCACAAGACAAAGAACTAGTGAACGAGTCAGCAGTAACAAAGTAAGCAGAACAAAGAGTAACCACAGAGTAACAAGAAGAACAGACAAGCAGATCATTCAAGCCATCCAACTTTCACTCACTTTTCTTTTCTTTTCCTTAAGTTTCTTTCCCGTTGAGAGTCTTGTGTTCTAAGTTTTTCAGCAAAGTTCAAGCAACGACTTTTGCCGCTTCAACTTTAACTCCAGTCATGATAAAGAGACTTCCTTTCATTTTGCCAGTACGCTCAAATATGATTGGGTTTTACCAAACACAATCCGAACCAGTAGGATCCTGCAACAGATCATCGACTTGGAAAACCCTTCTCTGCACGCCTACGAGAAGATTCACATTTTAAGTCGACTCAAGCAAGTACCTCCAGATTTTAAAGCTGAACTGGTGCATTAAATTAATGATTCGTGGTTTGTTCAGGTCTTTGAAGTGCATATTTTGCTATAAATCGGACAAGCTACGCAATATCGCGTTCATAATCAAAGGCGATTCATCTGCAATTATGAACGCGATATTGCGTAGCTTGTCCGCGAACTACGGCTCTGTATATTAAGTGCCGCTCCATTTGAAAGCAGGTGATGGACATTTACCGCCAATCACAGAACCGGCTTTACTGATGAGACACGCATGACAATCAACTGTGACTTGAGTTGGTTCAGGAAGATCAGCGGTGACTTGACTTGGTGTTGTTGTTGTGGCCGCCATTTTGTGAGTGGTTTTATATTCACACATTCGGACATCCGTATTCAATAGCCTTGTTAATCACACTACATTGGACATTCAGTGGACATTCACAAGTAAATATGCCATTAAAACAATACTTGCCTATTTTGATCGACTGTGAAAAATGTTGTAAGTTGACAATCGTTGGTTGTCAATATCATGTCGCTGCTTAAAATTCGCAAACATTAATTTATTGCACATTTATTGGAAAGTCTGAATTTATCAGAAGTCCGAATGTGCGAATATAAAACCAACTTTACCCAAGTGAAAAGCTGCTGGATCCTTGTTGTGGCGAAGTCTTCTGTAACGAGTCGTGACACGACGTGGGATCCATCAGCAGGCTTGGGTCACACAGTGGCAAACAGGTACAACAGGGAACAGATATCAATCACAAGTCCAAGATAGAGCAAATAGTCCAAAAGGCAGTCAGCAGAGAATCGTACACGGATAACAGACTGGGTCAATAACAGGCAGACAATCACAATAAGAAACGCTCAGAAATGCAACCGTAGTAACACAAGACCTTGCAATGAGGATGTGAGGGGCTTAAATAGTCCAGGTAATGAGCTGCTGCTGGGTGTGGATGATTGCTGATTGGTGGAGTGAGTGCAGGTGATTGGCAGAGAGGATTATGGGAAATGGAGTCCGGAATGACTGGAACAGTGACAAGTACATTAACGAAATGACTGAATGTGCATTAATATAATACATTTTTTTTATTGTTTATCTTTGTAACTACATCTGGGACAGCAGGGCTCCTGTCAGGACATTATATGAGTGAACCCGGCTGTAGAGGGTTACATAATAAGGCAATATTGGGGAATGTTTATTAATGGCCAATCATTGAAGACCAAACACAATAAATCTGAACATTAGGAAAATAAAAAAATTAAGCTGGTAAAGTTTTCTGTTGCTCTTCAACATTTTCTATTATTAAAATTGTATATATGTTTGTGTTTTATAAACATCAAAACACAAGAATGCTGTTTGTAAATAAGTTTATTTGAGATGATGTTGTTGAATTACAGGTTACAAGAAACTTTATACTCAACTTTTAGTTTTTCTTTAAGAATAAACAATATTTCATTTCACTATGATGCTCACAATCATTTAAAATCATTTTAAACAAGTAATTTGTAAAGATATGACTAGAAACAGGAGAGAAGAAAATATCCAAACCACCAGAATCCCAAGATCCCATGAAATCAACTGATGTGATTGTGCTTTACTTTGATTTTCTTTTAAATAGTCAATATGATTTATGCCAAATCCTTGAATCATGATCTTCTAATGTCTAGTTGACTGTAAGTGTGTTTGATTGAACAGTCTGTGTTAAAAATATTGAGCTATTTTTCCAGAAGAGAATGACTGCAATTTCCAAATGTTTCTAAAAGCCACAGATGAAAACTCAATTTGATTTCATGGGGTCTTTAAAACATATATAGTGCACACTGGTATTTTATACTCTTAAATTAATTTAATTGTACTGATATAAGCACATTATCTGATGAAAACAGAACAAAAAGTGATTGTCAATTAAAAAAAAAAGATAGAACAAGGCAAAATGAAAGTGAAAGAACAGCACAAACGAATCCTTCACTCTTAATTTCTGCTGCAGATGAAGTTGAGTCTGTCAGTCTCAGGACGGCTGATCCAGCGCTGACCTCCTCCAGACTGAACTGCTCCAGATCTCACTGCAGAATCACAGTTCTCTGAATCATCAATCGCCCAGTTCTGATAGCACACGGTCTGTCCGCTCACCCAGAACCAGAGGCCCACAGTGCAGGAGTGACGTAAACCCAACCACACCAACTTAGTAGACGCCTGTTTAACCACATTCATCACGTCACGCTGCATCTCTTCTGAATGAACCGAGACCAGATCCACATGATTCTGTCTGCAGTATCTCAGAGCTTCAGACCACGTCAGCTTCTCTTTGATCAGAATCAGTTTTTCTGGACACAAAACAAACCACAAGCAGAAACTAGAGAGAGACTGATCAAAAACAACCTGCAGAACAAACACTGTGGAGGAATTTGTCATGTCAGACATGTAGTGTGAACTTTAAAGGGTTAGTTCACCCCAAAATTAAATGTGTCATTAATTACTCACCCTCATGTTGTTCCACACTCGTAAGACTTTAATTCATCTTCAGAACACAAATTAAGATATTTTTGATGACACAATGCTGTCAGATTTCCTTCCATTGACTGCCTTTGTAACTTCCACATCGATGCTTAAAAAACTCCATAAAGAGATCATAAAACTAATCCAAATGAACCAAGTGGTTTAGTCCAATAATTCTGAAGAGAATCGATTGCTTATGATGAACAGATTTAATTTAGTCTTTTGATCAGTGAACATAAACAGAAGTTCAACATAACTTGCATAACACAAAGAATAAACCTCTTCTGGAAGCTCAAACAAGAATGAGCCTCATTGGTTACTCAGCACATTTGAGTTTCCAGAAGAGGTTTGTTCTTGTCCCTTATACAAGTTAGTTTGAGCTTCTGTTTATGTTCATTGATCAATGTTTACATGCGAGTAAATGACTAAATGAAATCTGTTCATCACATGAAGTGATCGATTCTCTTCAGAAAATTTGGACTAAATCACTCGATTCATTTGGATTAGTTTTATGATCTCTTTATGGAGTTTTTAGAAGTGTCAATGTTGAAGTTACAAAGGCAGTCAATGGAAGGAAATCTGACAGCATTCTGTCATTAAAAACATCTTCATTTGTGTTCTGAAGATGAATGAAAGTTTGGAACAACATGAGGATAAGTAATTAATGACAGAAATTTCATTTTGGGGTGAACTAACCCTTTAAGATATCTGGAGGTGATGGATGGATTGTGTGTGTTTGTGAGGATCTGCTCACCTTCATGACACACAAAAGGATTTTGGTTGTTGCAAAGGACGTCATTCCATTCTCTCGGAGCGAGATGAATGACCGCTGTACAGTTTTCATTTCCTCCAGCATTATTAGGTTCACCAGACCTCCAGTATCTGAATAAGGAGTCACTCTGATCTGACCACTGCCATGAGACTCTGAACAGACCGATCCAGACATCACCAGATATGTGATTATCATTGATGAACTGCTGAAGCTGTTGACTCTCATTCTGGTTCCTCACACTGACCAGATCAATGTGATTCTGTCTGCAGTAACTCTGAGCGTCTCTCCAATTCTTCATCTCATTGACATAGACGAGTCCTGTGTTTGCTTTAAGAAAAACAAGTAAAAAAAAGGTCATTATTCTCACACTGCTTTATGGATTGATGTGAACAGGAGCAGCAGTGTAAAGATCAGAAACACGTGCCATTCAAAGACTGTTTCTACAGCTGATGATATATTGAATCTTCTCAATATCTTCAGGATTATTTTAAAGATTTAACATGAAGAAACATTTGTGATCATCATGATGATTTTAAAAAGTAGCATAATAATTTTGATAATAGTGACATCTACAGGTGAACAGAATGAGTGTTAGTTTAAACCTGTCATCAGGGTGGAAAGAGTACTGAAAAAATATAATCAAAGTAACATTACTTTCCAAAAAATGTACTGTGAGTAAAGTAAGAATGACTTGTCCAAAAAAACTACTGGAGTAAGTCTCATAATGAAGTGAGAACTGAGCTGTGGATTCGACCCGCTTATAATAAACACTGAACACTGTAATTAAAAATGAAGAAAACAGTGTAAATACTGTAATTCACATTATCTTTGATTGTTTGTAAAAGAGAATAAAGAAAATCATCCAACAGTTTTATTTTTTACTGACAACGTTTATAAATAAATCAAAACAACACAAAGATTATTACAGAGATGAAAACATGATAAAGTTATTTTCAGTGCATTCATCACCATTAAATCATAATGTATGAAAAGAAATTGATTTAAAATCGTTAGATCATTATTAAGTTCTTAATAAACACAGATCTATTGTTGAACATAAAATATCAATGTTCAGAACAGTGCAAAGAATACAATAAATAAATAAATAAATAATAACTCATATAGTTCATCATCACACACCAGAGGTGGTTTAAACAAAGAGAGATATTGTCAATTTATCTCCAAATGGTGCCAGTTTTATCGTTAAAGAAATGAGAATCATTAATATTATCACAGTTTTCCTCACCTAATGCACATTGCACTGGATAAGATAGTGAGCGAACACAAACTACACTGTAATTTCATCCACTGAATGAAAACTGACAAGAAAAAATATATTTACAGGAGTGAATCTGCTCCATTGCTCCACAAATCACTCCTGAAATTGCTGTGATTGACAGTGATAACTGTAACATGGAAGTTACTGTAACAGGGACAGGTCGCTCTAAGCACCTGATCTTGGACCAGATTCTAGGTTCGTTACAGGAGGGTAAGTAACCGGGACACACGAGGACACAGATAATAACTGGAAATGTCTTTGTATTTTGTTTGAGCAAAAAAATAATAAAAACAATTGTAACACAGTCACAATAACAATAAAATAAAATAAATAAAACCAAATGAAATGATTGTTTCTTTTCAATGCCCTGTTGTTGTTTTTTCATTTTTTATATCTTTGAGCTCTGTTTACTATTTGCTTCTAGTTATTATATAGTTATTGTTTATGTTTCAGTTGTTTAGTTTCTAATTTAGTTTATAGATATTCAGTTTCACTACTTTTAGTTTAATAAGAGTTTTTCTTATCTTTGGGTTATTAGTTTGTTTTTTTGTTCAACACTTTTATATTTTACTCATAGAAAAGATTAACCCAAATTGAAACAAATGAGGAAAGAAAATTACATCACAGTAGTACAATTCGAACAATTCGAAAACAATTCAACTCTTCAAACAATATAACAGTCTGAATGTTCCTTTGTCAGCCAAAGTGAGAAAAAAATGTTGGTGTGTGCAAAAAGTCTCTAAGTGTAGATGAAGGCTGTATTTCAACAGTCAATAGTCGATGAAGGGAAGAAAAAAAACAGATCCTACAGATCGGAATGTACTCAATGAAATAGATTCCACCTGATCAGCAGAAAGCACCAATCCAGGGGTGTGCACGGGACTTCTCTGTCTGCATCTCTCGTAGGTTGGTTGGGAGGCTCGCCATCTCGGTGTTCAATGAAATCACAGAAAAAAACCTGACCTGTTTATACAAACAGCATCTTAAGTTTCAAAAGCATTTACAAAATATTTCCTTTGGAAAAAGCACAATATACACTACACATTCATCAATCTATATGAAAATAGTTTTCAAAAACCCTTTTCTTTCATATTCAACATATATAAAACATATATATATGAATATATAAGAATATGTCATCATGTGCAATATATCATTAAAGTGCTTAAATGGAATATTATATTACATATCACACTCCTTCAGAAACTATTACACACATAAAACACTTCAGGACATCAATAAACATATATAACATTCATTTTTTTCAGTAAATTGAACAATATTATACACTCACCAAATCGGGGGGGGGGGGGGGGGGGGGTTAATATACTTTTAACATCCCGCATCGGATTTTAAAAGGGGTTCTCAATTAGTAGTCATCAGCGGCAATATCAACAATAACATTAGGCTTGTTTGAGATGCGCCTATAGCCTCGCCTGAAGTTCAGCCGAGAGTAGGCGGCTGCAGCAGTTAGTGGAGGAGTGAAAAAAGTGCAGGCAAGACGAACAGTTCTCTGTTCTCGTAGTGGATCAGAACCTACGAGATCAAAGGCGGATATCGCGGGATTCACACTCGTGCGCTGTGTTGCTGATAAACTGGATGTAATTTAAGTTCTGTTGCTTTTATATGAAAATAAACATAATGAACAATACACCCAAAGTACTTGTTATTTATTTCCATTCGAAAGATGTGTGTATCAATCATTTTTACTTATACATGTTTTTATATATATTTTTTTTTGATAAATGACAACGTTCGCATAACCCATAGAGATATCGCAGTGTCAGAGACTTTAGGAATATTCACACATTATTTTTACACATAAAAACATGATATTAGAGTTTTAAAATCAAACATTTAAAATCAGATCAATACATCACGGTTGTTTAAACCAATAAGCTTTAAGCTGTGTTGTCAGCAAGTCGTTTCCCATCGTGCTTTTGGTCAGCGCAGTCGGTGGAGAGCAACTGCGCTCGACTGCAGAATCCGATGAGGCCGCCTTGCCCTCGCGAGAGGTTTTTGACACACGTCGGCATGACATCAGAGCAAGGCGGCCCACCCTTGGACACATTTCTAACCGGCATGCATCTCGCGGTGATCACCGGTGATCGGTTCTGCGCAGAATTTGCTCATCTCAAACAAGCCTATTCTCAGATTGATCTTTGCTCACTCTCTCGTGATCAGCAATGCGTGTATCTCTCATTGCTCCCGCGTCTCGTCTCGATGACGTCACGCGCGGTCTCAATTTAGACTAAATATATCATTTAAGCAATTTGTCACTTTATCAATTTATTATTTCATTATTTCACACTGCAATGACTTTAATCAGCTTTATGTTTAATATTTTCAACATTTTATTAGAATTATAATTATTTCAAAATTATATTATAACTTTGTTTCTTATATAACTGAATTCTAACCTGTGTTACATAACTGTAGCAACAGACGGACAAAACATTTGTCAGAGTACAGCGGTGCATTAAGTGCTGTAGAGTAAATGAAGATTAATAGACCTGCAGCAACACAGAGGAGAAGAAGAGAACAAGTCTGTGTTGTCTGAGTGCTTCAGCAGCTTTAAAGTTTTTGTTTTCTAACATTTGAACTCTTTGTCCTAGAAAAATTTAATTTAGTACATCTGATTTGTCTCTTCATGCTGATGGTATTCAACATCTTACATCAAGTCTCCGCCTGTTACAGTAGCAGGCAGCCATTTTCGCTACTCCTTTAAATTTTGTCAAATTTTGTTCAAACTTTGATCAGGGCCCGTACAGTATGTATAAAACTTCTCAGAAATGCTCTTAAGAATAGTCTTAAGTTTTGACTTAAGTGTCAAAAAATTCTTAGTAAAGAGTAGGAGTTTTCTAAGAGTAGGAGACTTTTATAAAGAAGCTAAAAGCAACTTTTAGTAAAGTGTAAGATGGATTCTTAAAGGCAGGGTAGGTAAAAAATGTATAAAAAACTTTTTTTTCAAAATTTGTTTAAACTTTATTTATATATCAATACATATTTAAAATGTAAGTACTCTGAAAAAGAAAGTATAAAAATCGAGTGTCTGTAGACCTCTCACGACTGTTTTAAAGACAGCTCATTATTTCCATTCACTCCACCCCTTCCTCCTTCCAAAGCCACGCCCCCAAAACGCATGAACGTGCGACTCCGACCACTGAGCTGGAAGACGCATTATTTACCTGAGACGAGCGGAGAGGAAGGAGCACAGTGCATGTAGTGACATCATGTCAGAATCACATGTAATAAAAATAACTTTATAATTATGAAGATAAACATAATTTAATTCGCTAACGAGTTAGTTATCTATAAGGCAAAGCTAAAAACAGGTTGCATGATACACGTTTTTCCATTACCATCATTTACACTGTGATGAAGATGAATTTCGTGTAAGATTCATAACATATACGTTGTTCTACAGATAAACAGAGTAACATACACTCAAATATCAACTCACAACTGCATTGCAGACACAAAATAATAACACACACATACAACAAAGTGTGTACGACACACACAGATACAAGATAAAGACATCAGTAAACATAGGTAGAGAATATAAAAACAAAACAAAGGCGAAAAAAAACGTGCAGGTAAACTTACAGGTGAACATGGTAAAAGAGTTAGACAGAGGGTAAATATAGTTCTAAGAAAAGTTCCTAGATGCGGAGTAACGTTAGGCCTACTATCTGTTAAACATGTATTTAGTTATCTAAAGCAAAATTATGCACAATTCAACACTATAGCTATCATCTTGAGCTAGGCCTATAGATTATTTATCGTCTCTACTACGGCTCGCTAAGTAATGTTATGTTAGCTATATTACGCAGCTACGTGTGCTAATGACACATGCTTCATGAAAAAATAAACAAAAAAATATGTATGATCAAAATACAAAAAGAAAGATTTACCTGTCCAGCAGAAATAAAGCCATCAAGGAGTCACTTTTCAGCCCCTTGAGTTCCCTCAGTTCTCGCCATCGCTGGAGAGCCACGCCGATATTAACTCGCGTTTTATTTCTTTGTTTATCCAAAGACTTTTTGTTCATTGCCTTTTCTTGTACTGTTACTGTCTTCCTTTTTTGCCTGGTTTGCCTTCACTAACTGCATAGGCCGGTACTGTGAATTTTGCTTGCTGTTTCTCTGCCATTGTTTTGGTATTCCTAGGATCCATGCCTCTTGAATTCCCCAAATCAAACGTGCGCGCGCAAGTGGGCAGGTCATGTGTGGCAAAAGGGTGGTTGCCATGGTTGCGAGAGAGTGACAGCCGCCTAAGCCAATCCTATGTTTCGTCCCGGATGGAAATAATGAGCTGTGTTTAATACAGATTAAACGGTCTAGAGTCACTCGATTTTTATACTCTTTTTATCAGAGTTCTTACATTTTAATTATGCATGTATATATATAGAAAGTTTAAACAAATTTGGAACAAACTTTAAGTGCTGACTTAAGTGAACTAAGGACTACAATGATGTCAACTCAAAATGGCCGCCCTTAACCTCTGAATCAGCCAATAGTGAGCCTGGAAGGGTGAAGTCACAGCAGCACAAAACCAATCATTTAATGTTATTATAAAAAACAATAATAATAATAATAATAATAAATATAGCTGCAAGCAGCAATTACGGGGCCAAGCACAAAAACGGCACAAGAAGTCAGCCAATATGGCTGGGAGCATCAGACCAACAGCAGCAGTGAGCAATTAAAGACCTATTAAGATCATTTTATGCAAAATAGCTGAAAAATGATAAAAAATGAGGATTTACTGGTTCATCACTTTCGACCAATAGGTGGCGCTGTGTCCAAATTGTTTTGGTATGGTCAGAGTGAGGTGACAATGACACTTGCAAAGTTTGGTGTCAATATGTCAAAGCACTGAAGAGATACAGCTTCAAGAGTCGTTTTTGCATCATGCCTCAAATTCTTTGCTCTGGTATACGAAAACGGTTTGACATATCGACTTGAAATCCATAACATTTAGTTGGCATGGTCTGAAGATGACACGGTTCAATTTTGGTGAAAATCGGAGCAACGGTCTAGGAGGAGTTCGAAAAAGTAGGTTTTTAAAGAAAAACAATATGGCGGACAGGAAGTTCAGCTGACTATAGCAAATCTATGTTCTCAGCATGACCCAAGGAATCTACAGAGACCAGTTTCATTACAATCGGTAAATACAGTCAAAAGTTATTAGCATTTTTGTAAATTTTGTTATAACTTTTGACCACAAGGTGGCGCTGGTCCGAAACTTCTCAGACTCCTTCAGGACATTGTGCTGATGACCCATACCGAGTTTCATAACGATACGCTAATGCGTTCGTAAAATACAGCATTTTAGCACAAAATTCAATATGGCCGACAGCCAAAATGTCCGATATGGGAAAATTGGATATCAGTCGAATCGACATGATGCCCCGAATCTAACAAGACCAAATATATGATTTTTGGACAAACCCATCAGAAGTTATAAGCAAAAATATCAATTTTTCATATCTCTGCACCACTAGGTGGCGCTGCGCCGAAACGCTGCATGTTGCCTCAGGTCATGCTTGTGATGACAGGTACCAAGTTTGGTCTGAATATGTCAAAGCATTGTAGAGATACAGCTTCAAGAGTGATTTTTGCATCATGCCTCAAATTCTTTGCTCTGGTATACGAAAATGGTTTGACTTATCAACTTGAAATCCATAACATTTTGTCGGCATGGTCTGAAGATGATACGGTTCAATTTTGGTGAAAATCGGAGCAACGGTCTAGGAGGAGTTCGAAAAAGTAGGTTTTTAAAGAAAAACAATACAGCGGACAGGAAGTTCAGCTAACTATGGCAAATTTGATATCAATGTTCTCAGCATGACCCAAGGAATCTACT
Organism: Megalobrama amblycephala; assembly: GCF_018812025.1. Taxonomy (NCBI): domain Eukaryota; kingdom Metazoa; phylum Chordata; class Actinopteri; order Cypriniformes; family Xenocyprididae; genus Megalobrama; species Megalobrama amblycephala. The sequence goes on along the minus strand of NC_063046.1, from coordinate 5,668,244 downwards.
GAGACCAGTTTCATTACAATCGGTTAATATAGACAAAAGTTATTAGCATTTTTGTAAATTTTATTATAACTTTGGACCACAAGGTGGCGCTGGTCCGAAACTTCTTAGACTCCTTCAGGGCATTGTGATGATGACCCATACCAAGTTTTGTAAAGATACGCCAATGCGTTCGTAAAATACAGCATTTTAGCACAAAATTCAAAATGGCCGACAGCCAAAATGTCAGATATGAGAAAATTGGATATCATTCGACTCGGCATGATGCCCCGAATCCAATGAGTCCAAAGTTTTGATTTTTGGACAAACCCATCAGAAGTTATAAGCAAAAATAGCAATTTTTCATATCTCCGCACCACTAGATGGCGCTGCACCGAAACACTGCATGTTGCCTCAGGTCATGCTTGTGATGACATGTACCAAGTTTGGTCTGAATACGATAAAGCGTTGCGGAGATACAGCCTTATGTCTATTTTCGCAAGCACTACGTACAATTCGTTCGCGTGTTTTTCGAAAACGGTTTGAGGAATCAACTTGAATTCCATAACATTTTGTCGGCATGGTCTGAAGATGATCTGGTTCAATTTTCGTGAAAATCGAATTAACGGTCTAGGAGGAGTTCGAAAAAGTAGGTTTTTAAAGAAAAACAATATGGCGGACAGGAAGTTCAGCCAACTATGGCAAATTTGATATCTATGTTCTTGGCATGAACCAACGAATCAAATGAGACCAGTTTCATTACAATGAGTTAAAAAAGTAAAAAGTTATTAGCATTTTTGAAAATTTTGTTATAACTTTTGACCACAAGGTGGCGCTGTTCCGAAACTTTTCAGGCTCCTTCAGGGCATTGAGCTGATGAGCCATACCGAGTTTCGTAAAGATACGCTAATGCGTTCGTAAAATACAGCAGTTTAGCACAAAATTCAAAATGGCCGACGGACAAAATGCCCGATATGGGAAAATTGGATATCAGTCGAATCGACATGATGCCCCGAATCTAACAAGACCAAATATATGATTTTTGGACAAACCCATCAGAAGTTATAAGCAAAAATGAAAATTTTTCATATCTCTGCACCAGTAGGTGGCGCTGTGCCGGAACACTGCATGATGCCTCAGGTCATGCTTGTGATAACATGTACCAAGTTTGGTCTGAATACGATAAAGCGTTGTGGAGATACAGCCTTATGTCTATTTTTGCAAGCGCTACGTACAATTCGTTCGCTTGTTTTATGAAAACGGTTTGAGGAATTGACTTGAATTCCATAACTTTTTCTTGGCATGCTCTGAAGATGATCTGGTTAAATTTTCGTGAAAATCGGAGTAACGGCCTAGGAGGAGTTAGAAAAAGTACGTTTTTCAGAAAATTCAAAATGGCGGAAAAATTTTCATTAATTTTGTTTCTAGCCCTTACGGTTCAAAAGTTATTAACATAAACATAAGTGCAACTTTGGACAGCTGGTGGCGCTAGAGGGATTGAGTTAGAGACTCCAAATTTGCTATGGACAAAGGTCAGACTGTCCTCTAACTGTGTGCCAAATTTCACAACTTTCCCGCAAGCGGTTCTATGGGCTGCCATAGACTTCAAGAGCGGAAGAAGAAGCGGAAGAATAATAATAAGCGTACGGAACGCCAACAATAACAATAGGTGCCTAAGCACCTTCGGTGCTTGGCCCCTAATAAACAGAAACATTTTAATATTTAAATTTACTTAAAAGCAATAGCTTTGCATTGTTCAAAATTATCACAAATTAGTATTGATGGTGTGGAATCTTTTTCCATCAACGGCTGCAGGGAAACCCACAGTCAACATAAAGGTGTCTTTCTTTTGCCGCATGGTTTGATGGTCAGTTGGAAAGTCAATGAACTGCCATAGAGTAGAGGCCAAATGTGATGTCCATCCATATGAAAACTGACATCTTCAACCTTAATTCAACTTAATTAAACTTTTAAAAATGTGTTAAAAGATGTAAGCACATCGACTAGCTGTGCTTTGAGTCAATTGTTTCATGTGTTATAATGAAATGAAATTTTAAATTATGTTTGGCCAGTCTGTCATACAAAGAAATTATGAACACATGCAAAAACAAGAGAGAACCAATTAAATAATATAGCTGCAAGCAGCAATTACGGGGCCAAGCACAAAAACGGCACAAGAAGCCAGCCAACATGGCTGGGAGCATCAGACCAACAGCAGCAGTGAGCAATTAGAAAAAAAAGTTATTAACATTTTTGTCAATTTTGTTATAACTTTTGACCACAAGGTGGCGCTGGTCCGAAACTTCTCAGGCTCCTTCAGTGCATTGTCCTGATGACCCATACCAAATTTATGAATTTTGGTCAAACCCATCAGAAGTTATAAGCAAAAATAGCTATTTTTCATATCTCCACTCCAGTAGGTGGCGCTACGCCGAAACACTCTATGATGCCTCAGGTCATGCTTGTGATGACACGTACCAAGTTTGATCTGAATATGATAAAGCATTGCAGAGATACAGCTTCAAGAGTCATTTTTGCATCATATCTCAAATTGTTTGCTCTGGTATACGAAAACGGTTTGACATATCGACTTGAAATCCATAACTTTTTGTCGACATGGTCTGAAGATGACACGGTTCAATTTTGGTGAAAATCGGAGCAACGGTCTAGGAGGAGTTCGAAAAAGTAGGTTTTTAAAGAAAAACAATATGGCGGACAGGAAGTTCAGCTAACTATGGCAAACTTGATATCTATGTTCTCAGCATGACCCACAGAATCTACTGAGACCAGTTTCATTACAATCGGTTAATATAGTCAAAAGTTATTAGCATTTTTGTAAATTTTGTTATAACTTTTGACCACAAGGTGGCGCTGGTCCGAAACTTCTTAAGCTCATTCAGGACATTATGCTGATGACCCATACTGAGTTTCATAATGATACGCTAATGCGTTCGTAAAATACAGCATTTTAGCACAAAATTCAAAATGGCCGACAGCTGAAATGGCCAATATGGGAAAATTGGATATCGATCGACGCAAGATGATGCCCCAAATCCAACGAGACCAAATTCATGATTTTTGGCCAAACCCATCAGAAGTTATAAGCAAAAATAGCCATTTATCATATCTCCGCATCATTAGGTGGCGCTGCGCCGAAACACTGCATGTTGCCTCAGGTCATGCTTGTGATGCCATGTACCAAGTTTGGTCTCAATACGATAAAGCGTTGCGGAGATACAGCCTTATGTCTATTTTTGCAAGCACTACATACAATTTGTTTGTGTGTTTTTCGAAAACGGTTTTGAGGAATCGACTTGAATTCCATAACTTTCTGTCGGCATGGTCTGAAGATGATGTGGTTCAATTTTCGTGAAAATCGGAGTAGCGGCCTAGGAGGAGTTCGAAAAAGTACGTTTTTCAGAAAATTCAAAATGGCGGAAAAATTTTCATGACGGAAAATGACGTCATAGGATGCAATCGATTCGTCTTGACCCAAGGAATCAGAGGAAAAAAGAATTTTGTTTCTAGCCCTTATGGTTCAAAAGTTATTAACATAAACATAAGTGCAACTTTGGACAGCTGGTGGCGCTAGAGGGATTGAGTTAGAGACTCCAAATTTGCTATGGGCATAGTTCAGACTGTCCTCTAACTGTGTGCCAAATTTTACAACTTTCCCGCAAGCGGTTCTATGGGCTGCCATAGACTTCAAGAGCGGAAGAAGAAACGGAAGAAGAATAATAATAAGCGTACGGAACGCCAACAGATACAATAGGTGCCTAAGCACCTTCGGTGCTTGGCCCCTAATTAAAAACGGACTTTGTTGTATTCAATGTCATATTTTAAAACATTTAAATAATATAAAAATAAAAATATTTTCCAAGAAGATTAATTCTTCTTATTATTTTCCAAGATTAACAAGAAACTCTTGTTTGTATTTACTCTTGTGTACTGTATGTTCATCTTTTGTGCTTCCTTGTCGTTCATCATCTGCACTTTATTTTTCGTGAAGCATTTTGTTGTGTGTCAGCTGTGATAAACAGACACCCACTCTCATTGCGTGTGTAACAGTGGCCAGACTCTTAGAGTTTTGCAGGTAAACCACTGCGCACTGATGACCGCTAGAGAATGAGGTGTTTAACATCACTGGTAGTGCATTCGCCTCAAATGCCAACAGCGATCGGGCTGAGCATACTGGGCATTTTCCCGGTGGGCTGACGCACTTTGGGGCCGATAAAAGGTTATTTATTTATTTTATTTTATTTTATTTATCTTTTTTTTTGTTTTTTTGCCATGGACTGGCCCATCACGCAGGGACAGCGGCCCATTGGTTTGTCTCGGTCCCGGCGCCATGGGCGGGCATCGGGCACTGTGAGTCACTAGTGCCCGCCCTGGACGAGCCTGCTGTCTCCTTTCACCTGTTCACCAGCTCCAGTCCTTGCTTGTTTGCACAATTTATTTATTTATTTTTTTTTATCAATAGGCTGCTGTTATCAAAAGTTATCGTTTTGTATATACATAACTCATGAATAAAAAAAAAAAATGTGTTTGGTCTGATTTAAAAAAATAATTTTAAACGTATTTGATTGGTTTGTTGATAGTGAGCGTGGAAATATTTGGTTGTTTGCCAAGCATAGCGCTACCGCTTAACATTAGTTGTAATTAAAAAAATTATGAGCGTGTGGCGAGGAGGGCGTGGTTCAGGGAAGTCTGCAATGGCAGAGAGCGTCAGGAGACGCGTGGTAAACGAGCGGGTTGAATGCAAATCACAAACACCTGTTTCTCATTCCAGTAATTGGCACGGAGACAGGATAAAACACCAGGAGAAGCAGGAGTGTGGGAGAGAGAGAGGGGGAGCTGATCAGGATATCAATGCTGGAATGAAGCCCGTCTGTAGATGTGGATTGTCTGACTTTTGTTTGTTTATTTTTCTTGGTGAAATAAAAACTCAGTCAGCAGTCAAAGCCGACCCTTGTCCTCTTCCTTCCCTGACAAACTTGATCATTACTACACTGGTGCCGAAACCCGGGAAGGAAGACGGAAGCTGCCGCTATGCAGGCAACCCCCACCCCCACCACGCCGTTTGCGGACATCATCGCATCCCTTGCAGTCCTGCATCAAGACCAGCACAGAGCCCTGCTGGATCTTCACGAGGACCAGGAGCGCCGGTTCGAGGCCATCATGCAGGTCCAGCAGGAGGACCGCGAGAGGTTCCGGAGATGGACTGACCGGGAGGTTCCTGTGGAGACCACCGGACCGGCTGCTGCGCCATTCCAACTGCCCCTCAACAAAATGGGCTCGCAAGATGACCTGGAGGCCTTCCTGGACCTGTTTGAGAAGACAGCGGAGGTGTCAGGTTGGCCCCGGGATCAGTGGCCCATGAGACTCATCCCGCTGCTATCGGGTGAGTCGCAGGTGGCGGCGCAGCAGCTACCCATACAGAACCTCATTGTCTTCGACGACCTCAAGAGGGCCATCCTGCAGTGGGTCGGCCGGACCCCAGAGCAACATCGTCAGTGCTTCCGGTCTCTGGAGCTGGGTGAGTCTGGCCGGCCCTTCGTGATGGCCCAACAGCTCCGGGACTCGTGCCGCAAATGGCTTTTGGCCGACGGAAGCGGCGTGGAGCAAGTGATCGATCGGGTGGTGCTTACCATCTGTCTCTCTCTCTCCTTCTCTTCCCCTCTCTCTCTCTCTAAACCTGTCCCTCTTCCCAGGTCTCGTCCGCCCGGCCCGCCTCGTGTTCCGCCCCGGTCAAGGACAGTTTTTCGGGCCCAGAGCCCCGCCCCTGACTGCTGCCGGGCCGGACCCCGCTCCTGTTTCTCCCCTCTCTCCGCGCCAACCATTCAGCCCACTCTCTGCCACAAGGGCGGCGGGCAGGTCTGGGCCGGCCTGTTGGCGTTGCGGGGACCCGGACCATTTTGTGGACAGGTGTCCGGTTATGGAAGTGGGGACAATGATCCGGGTCCCGGACAACCCGCAGGCTGCCCCTGGTCAAGCTGGCCGGAACCAAATACCTGTGAGTATCAAGGGGGGTACCTATCAGGCTTTGGTAGACTCAGGTTGTAACCAAACCTCAGTGTGCAGTGTGTGCACGGGGACGCGGTGAAATATCCTATAGTGCCAGTCGTTATTCAATTTAGAGGACAAAAGCATAGTGTGGAGGTGGCAGTTAACCCGCACCTCCGGCATCCGATAATTTTGGGAACGAATTGGCCAGCGTTTAATAAATTATTGGGATGTTTGTGCTCGGATGCCTCTTGGAATAAAAATTCGCTGGGTAAGGATGTGCGAGTGCAGGTGGGAGAGACTGACCAGGGACCAGTGAGTACTGCCTCAGGGGAACAGAGCGGAATCAGGAGACTGATTCTCTCGGACCGCGATGACTTTCCCCTGGAGCAGTCTCACGACGAGATGCTAAAACATTTTATTTTATTTTATTTTTATTATACCTTTATTTAACCAGGGAAGAAAATCGCATTGAGATAGATATCTCATTTACAAGTGAGCCCTGGCCAAGGTAGCAGCACACAATAAACAAAAATAAAAACAAAAGTAAAATTAAATACATAAAACAATAATCACAAAACACACATTTCCAACAATCAAACAAGATTAAGAACAAATGCAGACAGTTTGGACTGTTCGATTAAGATATAGCTTAAACTCATTAATTGAAATAAATACACTAAGTTTCAATGATCTTTGAATCTCATTCCAAGCAGTTTTTCCGAACTCTGACTTCATTAAGGGAACATTTAAAAGAATATATCTACTTGAACGCAGATTATGCCCTTGACTTTTGACAGACAGTAAACTACTCATATACAGAGGAAGCGGGCCAACTATGGCCTTGTACACAAATATAAGCCAGTGCTTGTACCTTCTTAAATGAAGTGAAGGCCAACCCACCATTTCATACAATGCACAGTGATGAGTATAATGATTTGTACGAGTTATGAATCTTAAAGCAGAGTGATAAACAGAGTCCAATGATTGTAAAAGAACCTTAGTGGAATTTCTGTAAAAAAACATCTCCATAATCTAGGACAGGTAAGAAGGTAGCTTCCACCAGCTTTCTCCTCGCTGACTGTGAAAAACAAGCACTATTCCGAAAGTAAAACCCCAGCTGTAACCTTAACTTAGACAACAAATGTTTAATATGTAACTTAAATGACAAGTCCTCTTCCAACACAAAGCCTAGGTATCTATAGGAGGAGACTAATTCTATAGAATTACCCTGCAGAGTGTAAAGAGATGGTAGAGAGGATTCACACATACGTTTCCTAGAGAAAACCATATATTTTGTTTTCTTATTCAGAACTATTTTTAAAGAGATAAGGTTACGCTGAAGTATTACAAATGCTTCCTGTAACTTCAAGATACAGCTATCAATGCAGGATGCAAAACAGTAAATTATAGTGTCATCAGCATATAAATGAATACTTGCATCTGATAAATTAATCACCAAGATTGTTTATATACAATGTAAATAACAGGGGACCCAAAATGGACCCCTGTGGCACACCGGATTCAATACTAAGCTTATCAGAAAGAAACCCCTTAATTTGCACCCTTTGACACCTGTTCTTTAAGTAATTCCTAATCCAGCCTAATGCAGTTTCAGAAAGACCAATACTATGTAAACGCGATAAAAGAATATCATGATTGACAGTGTCAAATGCTTTAGTCAAATCAATAGACATTGCAGCACATGATCTTCCATTATCTAAAGCACAGGTAATGTCATTTAAAACTTTCATTGTGGCAGTTACCGTACTATGATTCTTTCTGAAACCAGACTGATACCTGAACAAGATTCTGTTTCTAGACAAAAATTCATTTAGCTGTTCACTAACAATAGATTGTAAAATTTTAACTATCACCGATAGCTTGGAAATTGGTCTATAATTATTTAAATTGGTTGGATCTCCACCTTTCAGCAGAGGTACAACCAAAGCAGACTTCCAGACATCAGGAACAACATTCTGTTCTAATGACAAATTGAAAATATATGTTAATGGACCAGCAATAATCTCGGCAGCTACTTTCAAAAAATATGGCTCAACTTCATCAGACCCTGCAGACTTCTTAATGTCCAAATTTTTTAAAGCCTTTAAAACTTCACTTCGTGAAATAGGAGAAAATCTAAAAGTAGAGCTATCTTCTCTCAAAAGAGGAGATAGATTTTGTACATCACTCATAGGAATTTCATTAAAAATTGAACCTGAAGAAATAAAATGCTTATTAAAAACATTTACCATGTCCGTCCTATTAGTAATAAGGCTATCTTTTACCAAAATTTGATCAGGAAAATCATTATATGACGTGGAGGGAGAAAGTGATTTAATGGTTTTCCAAAATTTAATAGGGTTATTTAGATTTTGTGAGGTTTCATTTAGATAATATTCAGATTTTGATCTACGTATAAGAGCTGTACATTTATTTCTCAATTTTCTAAATGCTACCCAATCTCTTTCTGTATCCGATTTCCTTGCTATGGCCCAAGCCAAATTTCTTTCATGAATGAGTTCAGATAATTCATTTGAGAACCATGGATTATCACGACCTTTTACTCTGAATGTCCTAACAGGTGCATGCCTATTAACAATCTTCAAGAATAAAGTGTGAAAATACTTCCATGCAATGGACACATCAGGTATTAAAAACAATTTATCCCAATCAGATGAAAACAATTCATGCAGAAACCCTTGTGTATCAAACAGTTTAAAGCTCCTTTTTGTAATAAACCTAGATTTTACTTTGGGAATTTTACAATCCCTTATAACAGCAACAGTACAGTGATCACTCACATCATCAGGAAAAACCCCTCTATATAGGTGTATTTATGGGGTTTATTTTTCAATATAACATCTATTAAAGTGGACTTACTTGGGTTCTTATGATTTGGTCGTGTAGGTGATTCAATAAGTTGAGTAAAATTCACAGAATCACAATATGCTTTAAACTGTTCTGAATTTGATGTTAACCAATTCCAATTCAAATCACCCAATAATACAAGATCTTTAGAAAGCAGGTCAGATAAAACAGTTGACAATGAGGTGAGAGCATCACTGATAGCTGCGGGTGGTCTATAACAACCAACTATACATAAATGACAATCCTTTCCATATTCCAGGTCAATAGCCAAGAACTCAAACTGTTTAGGGAGAGAAACTGACTTAAGAACAGTAACTTGATAATTTGATTTAATATACATTGCAACCCCACCCCCTTTACTTTTACGATCAGTACGAAACACTTTATACCCCTCTAATGCAATATCGTGGCTTGAGATTGATTTTTTAAGCCATGTCTCAGAAATAACCAAAACATCTGCTTTGGTCGTCTTGGCCCATATTTGTAATTGATCTAATTTTGGCAACAGGCTACTAACATTTAAGTGTACAATGCCAAGGCCTGATCTATTTGAAAAATCCAATGGAGTTGAAACAATTCCAACTGGACCAGGATTTGGATTAATACCGGCCAGTAAAAGCAACAGCATTATCAGATATCGCTGCCTTAGATTTTTTGGTGAAGAATTACATTGTTCTTTACGAGAGTATGATGAAAAGATCTTAGGAATAAAAGTAGAGATAACTGAATTATATGTCCTTGTGTCCATTATCACAGAATTACTAGCAGCCCGAAATATGAAAATATATTACGCGCATTTTGTTGGCAAATACATGTGGAGACGCAACAAGTGAATCGTTTTATCTTCCGTCTTCCTTGGTATATCCCATAGTCCGAGCATAAAAATCACAGCACAAAAAAGTAGCATCTTCATGATACCAGCGTTGGAGTGAAAATCGTGCAAACAAGATCCAAAACAAGCTAGCTCAAGCAGCTCCACGACCCCAACAAAGAGCAGACAGCCGAGGCGATAGTGCGAGAAACACAGGCCCCGTCCTTGGGCAAACAGCAGCCGAAGAGCTCAGGCAGGGCAAGAAAAAACTACCAACCTCAACTGCCGATCTCCTCGCCGCCACGATGATCTGTGAGCTCCAGTTAGTTCAATATCCGGGAGTTCTCCAAGAAACAGCCGGGAGCTCTTCAAGAAACAACCGTAACGATCCGTTTACCGATTGTTTGACGCAACCGCTTTCCAAAGCGAAAAAGCCACGATGATCTGTGAGCTCCAGTTAGTTCAATATCCAGGAGTTCTCCAAGAAACAGCCGGGAGTTCTCCAAGAAACAGCCGGGAGTTCTCCAAGAAACAACCGTAACTTTCCGTTCACCGTTGTTTAACGCAACCGCCTTCCAAAGCGAAAACGTGATGACGGATGGCGACCCAGAATAGTGCAACAGGTAAGCACGCTTCACCCAACATGGTCAAACTTTAATCCAGACTCAGTACAAGATAGAGTCTGATTTTAAAAACGGCTTCTTACAATAAACATGCAACGTTTAAACATACAAGATGTACAACTGCAGATTTAGCAGATTAGTAGATCAGACAAGACGGACACAAACACATCTTGGATTATTAGGAACTGAGAACATGCTTTTGAAAAGGTCAGCACGATCGACGGTCAGCCACTCCAGCCTGGACGACCATTGACTTATCCATATTTTGCAATTATAAAAGATAGGTTGTATCGAGTGACCCAAGACACTCAGTCAAAGGAGGATATAACCCAGTTATTAGTACCAAAGAGCCGCAGGGAAATGCTTTTTCATGTGGCTCATTCTAATCCAATGGCTGGACACTTAGGACAAACAGCAACACTAAATCGCCTCATGACCCGTTTCTTCTGGCCGGGCATTCACGAGAACGATCGGTTCGGATCAGTGTCTTTCACCCACAAATGGACGGGCTGGTCGAACATTTTAATCGCACGCTTAAATTCATGATTCGTAAGTTAGTTCAGGAAGACGCCAGAAATTGGGATAAATGGTTGGAACCCCTGTTGTTCGCTGTGCGAGAGGTCCCACAAGCCTCCACGGGGTTTTCCCCCTTTGAGCTTCTCTTTGGACGCCACCCCCGTGGTGTGCTGGATGTCCTAAGAGAGTCTTGGGAGGACGGACCGTCTCAAGCTAAAAATGAAATTCAGTATGTGCTGGACTTGAGAACAAATCTACACACTTTGGGGCGGCTATCTATGGAGAATTTGTTGCAAGCCCAGGACAGACAGAGCCGGTTGTATGACAGGGGAACTAATCTGCGCAAATTTTCCTCGGGAGATAAAGTGCTTGTATTGCTCCCCACTTCAAGCTCAAAATTACTTGCAAAGTGGCAAGGACCGTTTGAGGTTACACGGCAAGTTGGTGATCTCGATTATGAGGTAATAAGATTGGATAGGAGAGGAGCACGTCAAATTTATCACCTCAATCTCCTTAACACTCTGAGGTCTGAGGGTATCGCCAGCGATACCACCGCGGTTTTTTTCTTACCAGTGTGAAAGAGACTCAAAATACTCTGTTAATGTTGCACATACAATTGTTGCACATACAATGTTCAGACACTTTGCATCACAGAAATACATTATATTTTAAAGAATACAATAGAATACCATTATTTTAAATTGTAATAATATTTCACAGTATTGCTGTTTTTTCTGTATGTTTGATTTACACCATGATGAGATTTGAATCATGATCACAGAGGGTTTTTTCACAGCCTACCTGACTGAAAGGCCTCATTAATATGCAAGTCATTTCAGGTCATTATTATGTGATTCTTTTGTCTTCTCAGGTGAGAATCACCCATTATGACCCATTATTGACCAAAGATGTTTTAGAAAATTTAAATCTCTCTATTGTTTTATATGAACAAGCAGGCAGCATAATTTTTACCTCATTTTGAAGCAAAAACTCTAGTCTACAACCTCAAATACCCAGAAGTCTTGTGAACAAAGATTTAATATATATTTTTTGGCTTTATTTCAGTGACTTAAGTTTTTTTGTTTTTTCAATAACCATGCATAAACGTTATTCCTTCAAAAACACAAACATGTACATACATGTTCCTCACATATTATTGTAGCCTAGTTTGTGCTGAATACAGTGTAATGACACTTTTTCCATTAATATGTATATGAACAACTGAAAAAAGCACAAATGTCAGGGCATGTCAAAACTTCTCCAGGGTCCCAAAAATCCTCAGACCCCTGAGGGTTAAAAAATGGAATGAGGCAGAATCAGTGATGCTGGCGATGGTGATTAGCGGAGAGGATGATCTCGGGCTAGAGGCGAATGTCAAAAAACAATCCCTCGCTCTGGCCCCAGTGGGAGATCACCTCTCGCCCTCCCAGCTCACTGATTTGACTAAGTTACAATCAGAGTTTGCTGACGTGTTTCAGCACCACATCAAGACGGAGCCGGGTGTGGTGATTCGCAGCCAGCCGTATAGGTTGCCTGAACACAAGAAAAAGGTAGTTCAGGCAGAATTAGGGGCAATGCTTGAAATGGGAGTAATAGAGGAATCCAGCAGTAACTGTGCGGGCTCGATAGTTTTGGTTCCCAAAACGGACGGCTCAGTTCGGTTCTGTGTGGATTATCGCAAGGTGAACGCAGTGTTGAAATTCGACGCGTATCCAATGCCGCGGGTGGACGAATTGCTTGACCGGCTCGGTACGGCTCGATTTTATTTGACACTGGACTTAACCAGTAAGTTTACCAAAGAAAAGACATTTTTCACGATGCCGTTCGGATTACACCAATTTGTTACCCTTCCGTTCGGGCTGTTCGGGGCACCGGCTACCTTTCAGCGTCTAATGGATAAAATTTTGCGGCCCCATGGTGCATATGCTGCTGCCTATCTGGATGATATTATTATCTTCAGTAATGACTGGCAGCGGCACATGCAGCATTTGAGGGCCGTCCTGAGATGAGAGGAGACGGGCTCACTGCCAACCCGAAGAAGTGTGTGAAGTAAGATATTTGGGCTTCCACTTGGGGCATGGACAGGTGCGTCCCCAAATTGATAAGACAGCAGCGGTTGTGACCTGTCCGCGCCCCCGGGGGCATGCAGGCCGGACGGCTGGAGCTGATCAGGAGATCAATGCTGGAGTGAAGCCCGTCTGTAGATGTGGATTGTTTGATTGTGCGTTGCACAAGACTTTTGTTTGTTTATTTTTCTTGGTGAAATAAAAACTCAGTCAGCAGTCAAAGCCGACCCTTGTCCTCTTCCTTCCCTGACAAACTTGATAATTACTACAGAGCGATCTTGTGTGGCAGTGATATGGATATACGGCGTTTCTTTAATCAAAAAACAACAAAGTTGGCAGGATAGAGCAGCCGCGATGTAACGTTAGGTGAAAGCCCTGGGTGTCGCAGTTCGCGAGATGTTGATTCAACTTCCGACAATGCAGAGGGAAGCGGTTTCAGTTGCCAAGGCCTCAAGCAAGGGTCGTCACAGGTGGCAGCACCAGGGGATCTTGGAGTTGAGAAACCCAATCAAGTAATCTTAAAAAACTTTCCTGCACGTGTTTTCTCAGGGAAAAAAAGATCATTTAACAGCATCTGGTATAGAAACAGAGACTGGCTGGAATACTTTATTCATGCAGATGCTGCATTCTGCTACCCATGCAGAACGTTTCGAGCGCCCTCTTCTGCCACAGACACAACATTTACGATTATTGAATTTTGCGACTGCAAGCATGCAGTGGAAACTGGGAAAGGACTTAAACATTCAGTGTCAAGAGAACATCAGACTTGTGAAGCTATGTGGAGGGACAAGGAGAGACGGATTCAGACCGGTAAAGAAATCACAACTTTAATCAATGCAGAACATTTGGAACGCAACAGATACTACTTATCATCAGTAATCGATGTTGTCGAGTTCCTTGCAGTGAACCAGCTACCTTTTAGAGGTGACCATGATGCTTTTGATTGTATGGCTGATGAAGGATGTGGATTATTTTTATCCTTATTTGAATATACTTTGAGGAAAGATGCTGTGTTGGCCAAGATAGCGCAGACTATCCCACACAATGCTAGGTATACTAGCCATGACATTCAAAACAGTTTGATAGAGATTATGAGTACTTTGGTCACGGAGCACATAGTGAAAGAGGTTGGGGAGTCATTTTATATGATAAAAGTAGATGGAACTCGAGACCCGACTGGAAGAGAGAATATTTCGATAGTTGTGCGTTTTGTGAATGAACTGAATGAGCCAACTGAACGTCTTCTGACAATTGCCACCGCTGACCAGGGAGACGCAGAAACACTGACTGACACAATCAATGAAGAATTATCAAAAGCAGGACTGAATTCTGGGAAAATAATCAGTCAGGTGTATGACGGCGCCTCCCTGATGTCAGGTAAACATGGAGGGGTGCAAAAACGTCTCCAACAAAAATTGCACCGAGATATACCCTATGTCCACTGTTTCAACCACCAATTACATTTGTTGGTTACCCATGCATTGGCAGCAGAGCAGGCCTTGGCGGAGTTTTCCATTATGTGTAACATGCTCTACAAATTCTGCCTACCATTGCCATTCTCTACAAGGGAGAGACATTGAAGCGAGAGAAGGACCAGTCCAGTGTTGGTCTAGTCATTTTGGCACGGTCTCCGTTATTCTGAGATCATTTGATGACCTAACCACACTGCTCCGAGAAATCAACAGCAGCCTATCCTATGGAGCAGATGTGCGAGTTGAAGCAGCAGGTTTACTACGGGCCATGTCTGAACCCAGCTTTAGGTTCATTGCAGAGATGGTGTACAAAATCTTATCATATCTCGACCCGCCTAATCTGATGCTACAGGCAGAAGACATGGATCTGTTAACAGGTGTGCAACTTGTAAATTCAGCATGTACGTGTATTGAAAATCTCCGTTCTGAGACGGAATTTGTGACACTCTTGAAGCGTTGCAAGGATGCAACAATAGAGCCTGTGCCAAATAAGAGAGGATGCACACTAAACACATCCTTCACTATGTATGCAGTTGAGGAAAGAATTATATATGAAGATCTCAGCAATGACACAGAGCTACGCAGGTTGTATTTCAGTTGTATCGATGCAGTTTGTGGGGAAATGAAGGAACGCTTTGGGGAACGCAATTGTGTGCTGATGGATGCACTCAGATCTCTGGACCCAGAGGATTCTACTTTCTTGGATGTGTCCAAAGTGAAACCTTTACTGGACCTTACTAATACACCCATTGTGGAATCTGAATACACATTGGCTCACCAATTACTAAGCGTGCAAATGAAGGACTCACTTCCAGCCGACGGGGTTAAATGGACAATGAAGTTCTACAACACTTTCAGAAACCTCTCAAAGCAATGCCAAGCGTGATCACGGCGCTCAAACATGCTTTGACCTTTGGTGCAAGCACAGCACTCTGTGAGAACTCTTTTTCCACATTAAAGAACGTGCTTACGGAGCATCGCCCTAGCATGCTTCATCAACGCAAGGCCAATTTAATTAAGTTGGCATTTGAAAAGGACCTAACCAAAAAGTTCCAGGGGGAGTGGAAGGACATTGTTTTAAGAAGATTCCACTCTGTCGCACAACGTCACCTACAACTCTACTAATGTGATGAGTTGGCTAAGCCTATTTTATTTTAAGCAGGTCCTTGTCTTGAAAAATGAAATAAAACATATGATATGGTTATATGCAATAGAAAATAGCACTTTGAGTAGACCCAGTTTTATATTATTTTTTATTATTATTTGTTTAAAACTTGTTGGAGTGCTGAGTTTCTTATATTTGACTATTTTATAAAGTCCCTGCCTTTTAAAAAACAAAATGTAACAAAGATATAGACTGTAACAATGAATACATAAATAAAATGTGTCAGGGCTTGACATTGTGACAATTGTGTTGTATATAATTGATTATGAAGCAATATTTTCATCAGAGTTCAATCCGCTTTGACATAGTTAAATATGTATATTTGTGATATTTTTTAAATATATGCTTCATCTTTAATTTTAAATTCTTAATTTTGATCAATAAATTAAATTAGAATAAGACACTATAGGCTGTTAACTAAACAAATTGAATAATTTACACTAAATTTACAGATTGCGAACTGAGATTGTTTTAAATATTTTTTTTGAAAATACAAATAAGAAATGTAGGAAAGAATGACACTTTTAAACAAACTAAACCACCAGTAGGTGGCGGCAGGTGATAAGCAGTCTTATTAAGTGAGTCATTGAGTCATTTATTTAAACCGCTGATTCATCAAGAATGAGGCACTTGTTTATGAATGGAAAGATAGATATCAGTGTCATACATAAATTAGGTGTTAACTCTTTAAAAATATTATTGTTTTAAAGGAGTAGTTCAATGACATTAGGGTGAGTAAATGTCATAATTTACTCACCCTAATGTCATTACAAACATGAATTACTTTCTTTCTGTGTAACATAAAAAAGAAAATAATTGGAGTCAAGGGTACCTTAACAAAATGGTTTGGTTGACAACATTCTTCAGAATATCTTCTTTTGTGTTTTACAGAAGAGAGAAAGACATACAGGTTTGGAACGACATTAGAGTCATTAAATGATGACAGGATTTAATAGCATTACATTTATTTGACAGCATGAAAATCAGTGCTTTACTGCCAAAGTGAATTTCTATGTGTATCTTTATGTTAAAAATGGAGCAGTTAATAGAGTTTGATTCTGAACTGAGACTGAAATATAAAGAAATATGTTCAGTGTTTAGTTCAAGACACGGTTTGACGTCAGTGAAAGACACCTGAACGGATAAGTTCAGTAAAGTTGGCAACATATTCACAGATTCAGATTTCCTGGATCAATAACTCATGAGCTAAACTTTGTTAAAACACTATAACATCTCTTTACAATCGTAGACAACGAGCTACAACCTAATTTTCCTCAAAACGAGTCTTCCTCGGCACTGTACAAAATACATTGATCTCTATGTGCAGGAGCTGAAGGGACCGTCTGCAAAGTGCAAAACCTGAAAAGTGTTACTATAAAAATAGTCAATAACTTGAATGTTAAACAACACTTTACTGTCACCAAATTCAGTTCACAGATCATTGCTTTCCTCACTTAGTTTGATAAAATGTGTTTTTTGATTATTTCTTCTAATAACAGTGTTGGAACCATTGTTGTTTAACTTGTATATTAATAATGTATGTGAGGTGTCAAAAATACTGAAAACCATTTTGTTTGCTGATGATACTAATTTAATCTGTTCTGGAGAAAATATGGAACAACTCTTGGATGCAGTGGAAAATGAATTACAAAAGCTGAAGAGCTGGTTTGATGCAAATAAACTAACACTGAATTTAAGTAAAACTAAATTTATAATTTTTGGTAATCGTGCCATAATTTTAAACAAAAAGCTTATGATAAATGATATTGAAATAGAAAGAGTAAAAGAATTTAAATTTTTGGGAGTAATAATTGATGAAAAATTATGTTGGAAGCCACATATACATTATAATAAGGCTAAAATATCCAAATCAATTGCTATATTGTATAAAATCAATTACCTATTAAATCAACAAACATTGTACATGTTGTATTGTTCCTTCATACTTCCATACATCACTTACTGTTTGGAGGTATGGGGAAACACTTACAAAACTAATACTGAAACAATATTTATCCTTCAAAAGAGAGCCTTAAGAATTGTAAATAAAACCACCTATAGAGCACCAACTACTCCACTGTTTATTAAATTAAAAGCACTAAAATTCAGAGATATTGTTATAGTATTAGTATTCAAGGGTTGTTTCAAATGAGAGAGAGCAAACATCACTTAAGAGGAACATTTGTATTTAAAAAGAAATTTATAAGAACAAATTCTAAATATCACTGCATCACAACCAAAGGAGTTACTGTATGGAACAGCTGCAGTGAAGAGATAAAATCATGTACAACAATGAGTAACTTTAAAAGATTATTTAAACTGAATATATTAAATGAATATGAAAAGGACTCGAGGTGATAGTAGTGTATACAGGTTCATTGGTTTATATGTTAAGTCTAGTATGGAGGTGTTATTACTTGATTTGTTATAGATAGATGGAAATGAAGAAGGGAAAAAAAAAGGGAATGTGTGTGTAGGCATGTATGTATGCATCTGTATCTATGTGAAAGCATGGGTTTATGTGAATATAAGGTAGGCAGATATATGGTGTATGTAAAGATGTATGTATAAGAGAAGCATCAAATTGTTTTGTATTTAACTAAAGGATAAAAATAGAGAAATGGGGTAGGACTTGAAAAGTTTGTTATGAACTTCTTCCTACTCCTTTTTGAACATGGGAATTTCTATAATAATTTTGGAAGATTGTGCTGAGAAGTATATGAGTTAAATTCAGCTGCTATTTTAATTTGATTTTATATATGTATACATGTCTGTATATATATATTTCTTATTTTATTTACATGTTCAAATAAATTATAAAAAAAAAAAAAAAAAAAAAAGATATTGATTTTATTGCATAATAAAAAATAAAAAAAATCAGGCAAATCATGCAAAATCACATTTTATCATACTGTCTGACCATCTGGAGAACAGTGATGTGTGAACTGAATTTGATGATAGTACAGTGTGTTACAGTGATGTTATTGATTTTTATTTAATTTATTTCATAAAAAAAATCTCATAAAATCTTACAAGTTATTGATTCAGGAAAGCTGAATCTGTGAATATGTTACCAACTTTGCTGAACTTATCTGGTTGTGTTTTTCACTGAGGTCAAAACCGTGTCTTGAACTAAACACTGAACATATTTCTTTATATTTCAGTCTCAGTTCAGAATCAAACTCTATTAACTGCTCCATTGTTAACGTACAGAGCTGTCTGAACCACTGCCCGAGGGAAATTAAACAGGAAGTGTTTGTCTGAACTCACAACAGGTTTTGTCAGAGAACGCAAAAGATCTGAAAAAAATTTTTGTCCTCCCATCCCAAATTTATTTCACCACCATGTCCCTTTAGGGGTTCTGTACAAATGAAATAAATGATCTAGGCAAAATAATTAGCCTACCTGGGGGGAAAAATGTGTTGTTTTAATTCTATTAAACCATTGCATATGCACCTGCATCACGTCATCAGAGCGTTTCATGAGGTTATACAGAGTTAGACAGACTTCAGTCACCGAGAGCCAAAAACAAACAGCAGCGCCTTTAACAGTTCCTCCTGAACCAAAACAATGAGCTCCTGCTGCGTTCACTCCATGAGTAACTATAATTATGAGATGGAAACCCGTGAGGCTCTACCTGGAGCGTTTCTATTTCAACACAATCCACACCAAAATAAATCTGCAGCAGTCAGGTGGAACAAGTAAAGCTCTGTAAGTTGTTTGTGTTCATTATTACTGTAATGTTCTGCTTTGAGCAATAACATTTCTAGCTGGGGTGATCTCACATTGTGACCACAGTATGAGCACACAGTGAGAGCGCTGTGAGGTTACACTTTTACATCACTGAGAGACAAACTGTTGACTGGGTATGATGTTGGTGGTGCTGACCCTTTGTGATCAAGATATTAAACATTAAGGCATCAGTTGAAGCGTGTTTTTCTAATCAGAAGTTGATTGTAATTTTAAATAGCTTGTAAATAGATTGTAATTAAATAGATTGAATTTTATATTTTAAATAATTTTAAATTGCTGAACTCACTGTTTTTGCAGATGAAAGTCTGGCTGTTGCTACATGACACATCATGCCATTGTCCATTCTTCATCACAGCACACTCCTCATCTCCACCATCTGGTTGTCCAGGTCCCCAGTTCAGATAGAGCGCAGGATCACCTGAAGACCACTGCCATTTATCAACACTCATCCTCTGCAGCCCAATCCAGACATACTCACGACCGGAATCATTCACACTCTTCTTCAGCTCGTTCAAGTCGTTCATGTTGTCAACGGTGGCCAGATCTGTGTATTTCTCTCTGCAGTATCTCTGAGCTTCAGTCCAGTTCTTCGTCACGTTTATAAAGTAATACTGACGCTGAACACATTCAGATACGGAGCAGAGAGCTGTGAAAGAGAGGGTTTGATTTAATGCTTTTCATAACAGAGTCAAACCTGATGAAACTATAAACCATAAATAAAACAACAAACACACTCACCAATGAGAAGAAGAATGAAATATAGAGTTTGCTCCATTTCTGAGGAAGAAACACATTGAAAAACTCAGATAATCCCATATTCATCTTGGAGTAAAACATGATCATGTCATTTAAAAAAATAGTAAATTCACAATCATTCAGACAATATTAACATCTCAAAGTCTAGTTGTGTTTGAAGAATGAACATGTGAGTTGTTCTTACTTTAGAGGTCGTGTGTTTCTGTCCTGAGTCTGATGTTTCTGTCTGCAGCTTTAAACAGTGTGATCATTATATCTGCTCTCATCCCTCATTCAGAACATCATTTCACATCATTTGTTTATTACTCAAAAACATCATATTCATTTCCTCTTTATTTGTGTATTTGTCCACGTCTGTCCCTTTATTTGCATGTTGACGTCTGTGTCAGTCAGTATTAGTCTATATTAATATGGACCTCAATCAAACAATTATTGGAACCTTTTATATTTTAACATTCACAAATAAACAGCTGCTTTAATGATATTGCTGGACTGAATAACTCGTGTTTCATCTCTCTCATCTTCATGTACGGGACTGTCCACCCACACTTGCTCTTTTCCATTTGTCTGCTTGACATTTTTTCTTGTATTTGGCTCAAGTGTGTGTAGAACGTTTGATCACCCAACGGGACACACAATGTTGTTAAAATGTACAAGGATGAAAATCAACAAAGACTTTTGCTTTTCCTGTTTTAACCCCCTACAGGAAGTGTGTACATCAGGGCTAACTGTATCTGTCACACCTTTAGTACGGTGGAGGAAGCTGTAATCTGCTGATTGGTCAGTTTGAATGTCTCACATTTGGGTTTCAGTCACATGATCAAGGGAGGAAAAAAAGAAGATTGTAACCGTTTTCTCTTTTTCTTGAGGTCTGTTCTTTGCCTCTCTTTTATCTATTTAAAGCGTAACCATATAACCAGATATTGTCATTAAACCCTTTCAGTTACAAATGATGTGTTAACATGTTTTGATTCAGTATTTACTTTGAAGTGTCACCTGTTGCTACCTCTCTCTAGTTATCTCTAGTGGTCAAGACTGCAAGTGTGGGTATTTGGACAGGCCTCATGTTTGTGTTTCTCTGTTTCGGGACACTTTCTGTTCTGTTTCTGTTTGAACTGAACAATGAGGGTTGAGTTCATTAGTGAAGTCAGGTGACTCTGGTTACTGAGAGCTTTAAGAGCTCTGTTTGAGGCTCCAGTCAAAGAGAAGGAAATGTGCGTTCACATTCAAAGGACGATCTACCAGTGGCAGCGATTCACAAAATCAGGGTATGACGTGATTCCTTCTGGCGATACAACAATGACATTCCCAAGTAATCATATTATATATAATATTTTAATATAAAAATGTGGACAAAAATCCACAATACTAAAAGAATGCAATCATAATGCACAGACTTAACATTACAAATCAATGCAAATTATGAAACAGTCCTATAAACCTACATTGTGTCCTAACTAAATGCCCTCTAAAGAACGAACAACTCACACATTCATTATTCAAACACAACTATTTTGAGATCTTAATATTGTCTGAATGATTGCGAATTGAATTACATTATCATGTTTTACTTCAAGATGAATATGGGATTATCTGAGTACATGTGAACTCTACATTAGCAGCACTGTGAAACTACAACAAGTCTTCCAGCAGCAACTTAATTTGAAGAATCGTCTAACTCATCATTCACACAAAAAGAAGCTTAAAACTACAGAATCAAGACACAAACAGACATCAAGTTTCAGCATATGAATCTCAACAATGCTGACAATAAAACAATGAACTCTGAACATCACAAAACAGGCTTCAAAAAGTCACAACAAAAACAACAGCAAAAATAAAAGCAAATGAAGAAAGAAGTAACACCAATCAGCTGCACAATTTATTCATGCTGCAATGCATGCTGGGACTTTTGTACTATGGTGGCACCCAGCATGCATTGCTGCATTCAAGTTTTTGTTGATTGTCTCCATTGTTAAGATTCATACGCTGATTCATAGTGTGTGTGTGTGTGTGTGTGTCTGTCTGAATGAAGCAGGATCTTGTTCATCTTTCCTTCAGTGATTCTGCTTCTTAACAGCACGCTCATCACTGATGTTCAATTATCACTTCATTACTTAATTAACTGTAACACTGCTTCAGTGTTAGTTGTTAGGAGACACAGAGTAGTGTTATTTAACACCAGGGATTTTTCCATGATAAGGAAATACAGTATGCACACAGACTCTCCATTCTCTAGCACATTCAAATGAAACATGTAAACGAGGAAGAAAATATAGTAATACACAAATGATGCACAGCAAAATCTCCAGTGTTAAAAATAACTCAGTGTTCATGTGTGTCCACACTACAGGGTGTTAAAATAACACTGAAACAGAGTTGAAGTTAAAGGATTAGTCCACTTTCAAATTAAAATTTCCTGATAATTTACTCACCCCCATGTCATCCAAGATGTTCATGTCTTTCTTTCTTCAGTCGAAAAGAAATGAAGGTTTTTGATGAAAACATTCCAGGATTTTTCTCCATATAGTGGACTTCAATGGACTCCAAACGGTTGAAGGTCAAAATGTCAGTTTCAGTGCAGCTTCACAAGGCTTTAAACAATACCAGATGAGGAATAAGGGGCTTATCTAGAGAAACGATTGGAAAAATACAACTGTATATGCTTTATAAACACAAATGATCGCCTTGCAAGTGGTTCATAATTTTTCATATTAATATTACTTCACTAATATAGTCCACTTGAAGGAGTGAATGAAATGAGTGAGTGAATTCGGACACTGAGTGCGCCGGAAGGAACGTTGCTCCAGTAGTAATTAATATTTATGTTGAACTCTGCCATGGAAACTAGCAGATACAAACCTTAATTAAACGATTTAATGATCAATTTAAAAAGGAATTTATACTATGTTGGACGGTTTGGAAATGAATGGATGATTGATTCAGCTGCAGACGCCATCTCCTTGCGAGACGCAGGAATTCATTCGGCGCGCAACTCTCACTGTGCATTATGGGTATTCTCAAGCCATTGAATGTGCATCGGCTGTACACTCATTATTGCGGTGCATTGTGGGATTGAATGAGTGCACTCAACATCATCCACTATGGTTTCGGACACCACTACAAATGGCTGTCCCCTCAAATAGTGCCCTATTTAAGGGTATAGGGAGCGATTTCGGACACAGCCGTGGTGTTACAAGTAATGCGTGTGCGATGTATCTGGTTGTCATGGCAACGTCACGTGCTTGCTGCTCTCTGTGCAGATCTGTAGGTTGGACCGGCCAAGTAGGCCTTGTGGGAAAAAAAAAAAAAAAAAAAAAATCCAATTAATTTTGTGTTGGTTGTGGTTCAATGAGAGATAAAGACACATAATTCTCATTTCACAGTAAAACTCAAACGTCCTTCACTCTTTTACCTTTGTTTTCAACAACAACATATATCTCTTCAGAGAAAACCAATCAAAGAAAGCATATGCCTGCTAGTGGTCTTTAGCCAATATAAAACACAAAAGTGAAAAAAAAAAGAAAAAAAAAACCACTACATGAGATATTGCTTAACATCTCGAACAGCTTCAACTAAAAACATACACAAATTTAACAAATTATTCTGATAGGAGTGTTTTCCAACATAATGATGGAAACATTAAATTATTAAACTAAATTGTATGTAGACGCATACATTCTCTGTAAAACTGCTTTGAAACGATATGTATTGTGAAAAGTGCTATACAAATAACTGTGAATTGAATTGAATTGAATTAATGTTATAGACCCTGCAAAATACAAACAGTTTGTATGTGTCACAGTATGTTTCCAAAGAGTACTCACAAAGATTAAATAAGACAACTGACTTTAATCCAAATAACTCAAGGAGATTCAGCGAAACAGACTTGCAAAACATCGTTCAGACAGGACAAAGAACTTAGGAAACATGGGACTATAAATACTAAACCAAACAAGTTCTAACGAGCTAATTAACAAGGGACAGGTGAATGAGATGAAATAAAGAAACACATGGGAAAATTGGGTCAACTGAAAATGAGCAAACAGAACGTAACCCTGACAGTATGGAACTTAACATTTAGTTTGGCTGCATTAAAAGTAATTATAATGTAACTTTACTCGCAGCTGATTGGTCCAGTTTGGATTTGTGATCTCTAACCCAGAAAAAAATTTGATCTGAAGCAGGTTAGCCACATAATGTAAGTTACCATGGCGATGAACACAAAAACAATCCACCTTCTGGATCCCGGAAAAACAGAGTTTGCTCAATAATTCTCGAACTTAGCAGGTAAGGCAGGGACACACCAAACTGACGCCAAAGAATTAACACTGACGAAAGCCGACTGTGTTGTCGCCTCGCGTTGGGACAAAACACTGTGCTTGGACACACAGACAGGACTACAGCCCGACTGTCAACTAACACACGTCTTCTGCACCTGTGTGTAAGGTGATGTCTATTTCTGCAGATATATTGGTCTATATTCATCATTCAAAAAGGGAAACTGACACTGTAGGCTGGAGATTGTAACTAGATCTACTGCAGGCAAGTCTTGGAGAACCCATGTGCAGTTCATTTAAATCCAAAACGTGAACAGAAATTCAATAAACATAGACTAACTTGGCATGGCCAGGACCCACAATGGTTACACTGACAATACTTGACAAAGACACATGGCAAACATGAGGGCTTAAATACACACTACTAATGACTAGACAACACACACCTGTGAACATAATTGAGACAATTAACCAATGACAACCTAACATGACAAGGGGAGCACATGGCAGGATCACATGACTAGAACATGATGAACAAGGGAAGCACATGGCAAACAGGAACATGACACATGACAATGACTATAAATATGAAACTATAAACATAAAAAAAAAAAAAAAAAAAAAAACACCATTCATGACACGGATAAACAAACTATAAACAAAGCAGCGCGTGCTTCCCGTTTTGAATATCAGTCATTCTGATCACTTTCTATATTCCACTCAGCTCATGTTATTATTAAAATATTCACCAGGAACACTCAGGTAAGATGACATAAAATTAGAACAGCCTCTCAAGACAGTTGCCAATCTCCCAGATGGATTTCAGGCTGTGGAGGGGCTGTGCACTATGGGTTTTACACGACTTTGAGACATTAAAAGAGCTGTTTGCCAAATACTGCGAACCACAAGAAAAACTGACATACCTGAGACAATTGTTGTTCATAGAGCACAAGGACCAAACAGAGTCTTTTGATGCTTACAGTATGTGACAGACTTAAAGAATAAAGCAAAGGATTGTGAATTTGGAGAACTTAAGGAGTCACTTATAAGTAGGGCTGGGCGATATATATCGCATGCGATTCTCACGCGCATTTCGTCAGTAAAGCCGGTTCCCTGATTACCGCTAAATCGCCATCACCTGCTTTCAAATGGAGCGCCTTTTAATAGACAGAGCCGTAGTTCATGGACAAGCCACGCAAAATCGCATTCAGTATCGAAGTCGATTCATCCCACCTTTTGTCAATGCAGAAATTGTGGATTTGCAGAAATCTGAAGTCGAACTAACAGCCAAAGTTACTGAACAAGCAACAATTATATCAGTCGGAAAACACAATCATGGAAGCAGAGGTGGAGGTGGTGTCTCCGACTTTATAGAGTCTAGAAACAGAAAGAGAAAATATCAAGGTCAAGGTGATGGAGATATGCAGGGTTACCTGAGCTTGGAGATGAGTGAGGTGGTGGATGAAGCTCACAGATTGTGCAGGCCGGTGTCGGGTCGGGCGAGGGCCATTATCATCATTTTTGTGCTGCGTTGGGTGAGAAACTTCATCTGCAAAGTGCAAAAAAAATAGCGATTACTTCAAAGAAGTCAAATTACGGTTTGGAGAAGACCAGACAAGAGAAGAAAAAGTGTCCTGTGCACTGCTCTGGCCTCGTGTACAAAAAGCACACAACATAGAGAAAAAGGCTTTCTTCATCGTCTCTAAAGTATATATTGGCAAATGTTCCCATTCTACATCAGAACGACGAATCATTATTGGTCGGCTCCTGCGTCAGCATCACACGAATACATCATGCTGCTCATGTGATCAGCCTCAGCCTATACTGAGCCAGCGTTCAGACGTAACCTGGAAGTGCTGAACGTAAACAGCGCATGAGAATGACACAGAAGAGAAGAGAGAGTTGAATAAAGTCATTAAAGTCGATGTCTTTAGTACCGTTCTGGACCTTGAAAATGTTGATTATATTGCTGTCTATGGACGAGTCATATACCTCTCGAATTTCATCAAAAATATCTTAATTTGTGTTCTGAAGATGAACGAAGATCTTATGGGTGTGGAACGACCCGTAGTTTGGGTGAACTAACACTTTAAAACTAATAAAGAGAGCTGAACTGTGGAGATGCTTACTGTATGATTCATGGCAACAAAGAAAGATGCTTACACTTGATTTAAAAAAAAAAATATAGGATGAGTATTTTTCTTTTTCTTTTCTCACATACATATATTAATACTTATACTTGCAGGCCTGCCTTAATTAATTAATTAATGGGAACGCACTGCTGCAGCTGTGGTTCGTCTGAATGCATGAGATGATGGGAGAGAGATATTTCACCACTGCTTATTTGAATTATTATGATATTGTCACAGTTAAATATAATGAGAAATAATCTAGGTTAACTTGTTGATAACTACATGAATAAACATTACACAGTTTAGCCAGACTTATTTTACCTGGCTATGGTCTTGTCTCAGTTTGAGATACATCACCTGCCATTTTCTTACAAACAAACAAACAGCTGGGGATGTAAACAGGAAATCATCCGTAGGATAAAGCGTCTCATTTAACAACTCTCGCTTCAACCTCCGTGGACTTCGAGGAGCAGCTCTGAATTGAGACACAGTTATAGAGTAACTTTCCTGTTGTTGAAATAAAACTAACAGATGAATAAGACTGGATGAAATATGACTAGAACAATAACACTCACTGTTTATCCTTCTGTTTCACATCAGAGATGTAAATATTGTCCAGACTGAATGTCTAAATGTGGACATAAGCAAATGAGTGATGAGGATGTGTTTACATGCAAATGTGTTCATGTTTTAGAAATGAAACAGTAAACAGCAAGAGTATGAAATGAAACAAAAGAAACATTTTCACAAAGAGACAAATTCTTAAAAGAAATAAAGTAACAATATTTTATTGTTCCAGCCAATCACAATCAAGTATTTAGAGGAAATAAGACAGAAACAGCGGCAGAAGATGATGTTATTATTTCAGTGGGATAATGAGAGTCCAACAACCTTTACTAACATTATAAATGAACTTCAGGGGAATGAAAGCACGATATGAGCACTTTAATGTCTTTATCTCGTCTCTGTTGTGAATGTCTGCTGTGGTCTCCTTCTCACCACTAGGGCTCTCGGCTCTCAGAAGAGGGAAAAGAAGAAATATAAGGGCAAAAAAAAAGTTTTTCTCTCTTTCTATATGCAAATAAGAGGACAGAGGTGGACAAACACAAGTTCACATCCTTTATTATCATATGCACAGTTTCCTGTACAATGGAATTCTTCATTTGCCTTTCCACCATGAATAACGTTAATATATATTTATATTACACATATAGTTGGCAACGCAGTCTAATGTGAACATTGTGTAGAGCATGGGGCTAAAGACACATCCATGTTTGGTACCAGTATTCATCACAATGCTGTTAGATGTGATATTTCTAATTCTGAAGCTCTAGAGTTCAGTCCAAGTTGAACAGTTTATCAGTGAATTTGTGGGGAATAACTGTATTAAAAGCAGAACTGTAGTCGATGAAAGGCATCCTAGTGTAAGTGTCTTTGAGAGGATTATGAGAAACTGTCTGAGGTAGATCTGTTCAGGCCGTAGACATACTGTAAGAGATCCAGAGTTTCAGGTATGTTGCTCTGAATGTGGGTCAAGGACACAGTGTAGGTTTATTGGGCTGTTTCATATTTTGCATTGATTTGTAATGTTAAGTCTGTGCATTATGATTGCATTATTTTAGTATGGTTTATTTTTGTCCACATTTTGTTTAGATATAATATGATTACTTGGAAATGTCGTTGTTGTATGTCCTGAAGGAATGATGCCATAAACCCTCGGTTTTTGTGAAACGCTGCCACTGGCAGACTGTCTGTTGAATTACAGATGAAATTAAACAAAATAAGAATTTTCTCAATAAGACTAATTCTAAAAAAAATATAACAATGGTTTAATGATCACATCCCAGCCAATCACAATCAAGTATTCAGACAGAGAAAATAAGATGAAACAGCAGTAGAAGAAGATGAGTCCAACAACACTTACTAACATTATAAATGGACGTCAGGGGAATAAATGCAGCATATGAGCACTTTAATGCAGACTGGACAGAGTCTTTATCTTGTCTCTGATGTGAATGTGGGGAGTCTCAGCTCTCAGGAGAGGAAAATTAATAAGTCTATACATGAGCTAAATAGTTTCTACTTTTTTTCCCAAAAAAACCAAAAGCAAAAGGGATTGTCTTTCCTTCCTCTTCTTTTTGCCATTTTTATTGCCTCAAACCTTGAAGCCCAAACTCTCTCAATAGTCAAACTCAGTCCACACATTTCTTTCTCTTTGACTGGATCCTCAAACAGTAAAGCTCTCAGTAACCAGTGTCACCTGTCTTATATCATATTATATTTTGCAGTATATTCCCATATAGTTTTATTCTGTAAGGGATGGTCAAGCGCAAGTGTGGGTGGACAGTCCCGTACATGAAGATGAGAGAGATGAAACACGAGTTATTCAGTTCAGCAATATCATTAAAGCAGCTGTTTATTTGTGAATGTTAAAATATAAAATGTTCATATAATTTTTGATTGAGGTTCATATTAATATAGACTAATACTGACTGACACAGATGTCAACATGCAAATAAAGGGACAGAGGTGGACAAATACACAAATATAGAGGAAATGAATATGATATGGGGGTTTTTGAGAAATAAACAAATGATGTGAAATGATGTTCTGAATGAGGGATGAGAGCAGATATAATGATCACACTGTTTAAAGCTGCAGACAGAAACATCAGACTCAGGACAGAAACACACGACCTCTAAAGTAAGAACAACTCACATGTTCATTCTTCAAACACAACTAGACTTTGAGATGTTAATATTGTCTGAATGATTGTGAATTTTGATTTTCTGCTATTTTTTAAATGACATGATCATGTTTTACTCCAAGATGAATATGGGATTATCTGAGTTTTTCAATGTGTTTCTTCCTCAGAAATGGAGCAAACTCTATATTTCATTCTTCTTCTCATTGGTGAGTGTGTTTGTTGTTTTATTTATGGTTTATAGTTTCATCAGGTTTGACTCTGTTATGAAAAGCATTAAATCAAACCCTCTCTTTCACAGCTCTCTGCTCCGTATCTGAATGTGTTCAGCGTCAGTATCACTTTATACGTGAGGCGAAGAGCTGGACTGAAGCTCAGAGATACTGCAGAGAGAAATACACAGATCTGGCCACCGTTGACAACATGAACGACATGAACGAGGTGAAGAGTGTGAGTGATAAACCTAATGATTATGTCTGGATTGGGCTGAAGAAGACGAGTGTTGATAAATGGCAGTGGTCTTCAGGTGATCCTGCGCTCTATCTGAACTGGTCTACTGGACAACCAAATAAGGGACGCGAGTGTGCTGTGATGAAGAATGGACAATGGCATGATGTGTCATGTAGCAACAGCCAGACTTTCATCTGCAACGACAGTGAGTTCAACTATTTTAAAATTACAACCATTAATTTATAGATGCACCATATACCAAATATAACGGCTCCAGAACATTTACTTCTGATTAGAAAAACACACTTCAGCTGATGCCTTAATGTTTAATATCTTCATCACAAAGGGTCAGCAGCACCAACATCATACCCAGTCAACAGTTTGTCTCTCAGTGATGTAAAAGTGTAACCTCACAGCGCTCTCACTGTGTGCTCATACTGTGGTCACAATGTGAGATCACCCCAGCTAGAAATGTTATTGCTCAAAGCACAGAACATTACAGTAATAATGAACACAAACAACTTACAGAGCTTTACTTGTTCCACCTGACTGCTGCAGATTTATTTTGGTGTGGATTGTGTTGAAATAGAAACGCTCCAGGTAGAGCCTCACGGGTTTCCATCTCATAATTATAGTTACTCATGGAGTGAACGCAGCAGGAGCGAATTGTTTTGGTTCAGGAGGAACTGTTAAAGGCGCTGCTGTTTGTTTTTGGCTCTCGGTGACTTAAGTATGTCTAACTCTGTATAACCTTATGAAACGCTCTGATGATGTGATGCAGGCGCATATGCAATGATTTATCAGAATTAAAACAAGACAGGCTGATTATGCTGCCTAAATAATTTATTTCATTTGTACGGAGCCCGTAAAGGGACATGGTGGTGGAAAACATTTGCGTTCTCTGACAAAACCTGTTGTGAGTTCAGACAAACACTTCCTGTTTAATTTCCCTCAGGCAGTGGTTCAGACAGCTCTGTGTCTATGTGTGCACATGCCTGGTGTTCAACAGCTGTACAACATTTTTGTAGAAACACTTTCAGGTTTTGCACTTTGCAGACGGTCCCTTCAGCTCCTGCACATAGAGATCAATGTATTTTGTACAGTGTGGAGGAAGACTCGTTTTGAGGGAAATTAGGTTGTAGCTTGTTCATTCTCTACGATTGAAAAGAGATGTTATTGTGTTTTAACAAAGTGTAGCTCCCGAGTTATTGATCCAGGAAATCTGAATCTGTGAATATGTTGCCAACTTTACTGAACTTATCCGTTCAGGTTTCTTTCACTGACGTCAAACCGTGTCTTGAACTAAACACTGAACATATTTCTTTATATTTCAGTCTCAGTTCAGAATCAAACTCTATTAACTGCTCCATTTTTAACGTACAGAGCTGTCTGAACCACTGCCTGAGGGAAATTAAACAGGAAGTGTTTGTCTGAACTCACAACAGGTTTTGTCAGAGAACGCAAAAGATTAGAAAAATGTTTTTTCCTCCCATCCCAATTTTTTCCACCACCATGTCCCTTTATGGGCTCTGTACATCTAAAGTGAGAAAATATATAAATCCAGTTTTGTAGAAAAACGTTTAAATGATTTAAATATGTCAATTTGTTTAGGCTATGTGTAAAATAATAATAATAATAAAAGTGTAAATAGAACAATACAAAAACTTTATATACACTTGATCAACTGTTTGCAGATGTTCTCTAGACCAGTTAGATTTTAAGCCAGATTACAAAACTACCACAAAC
Organism: Megalobrama amblycephala; assembly: GCF_018812025.1. Taxonomy (NCBI): domain Eukaryota; kingdom Metazoa; phylum Chordata; class Actinopteri; order Cypriniformes; family Xenocyprididae; genus Megalobrama; species Megalobrama amblycephala. Next base: position 5,636,920 of record NC_063046.1, on the reverse strand, counting down.
CCCTTATCTGTTCCAATAATAATAATTAAGCTAAATGAATTAATTGACTCACTGTATTCCACACGAGTAAAACAGATCAGAGATGTATTATTACACTCATCATCAATATTCCTCTTTTCAGATATCTGAAAAATGCAGCAAATGAATCTGAACTCTTTTATCTTCAATCGTGGAGGTCTGAGCAATCGGGATCTTTTTTTATCTGGTGCACATGATGTTCAGACCCCAGACAATATATGATTTAAATAATGTTTTAAACACATGCAGCGTACTACTTTAAACACTTTATTATTAATATTAGTATTATTTACCTCTATATTTGAGGAGCTCTTTTCCAAAACGCTATAAATCATGAAAATTACATTTTTATTTATTTTTTTTTTTTTTTTTTTACCTAGACCCATACATTTTGTTAATATTTAATTTATCCTGTTAAAATGGTCTATTTGCTCAGTCTGAACATGTTAAACAATGATTGATTAATGAAATGAAATTATTAAATTAAACAACAATATTGTTGATTATAAGTTCAAAGTTTTTTTTTTTTTTTTTTTTAAAACGGTACAAATCCATCCTTCTTAAAAAAAACAAAAAACAAGAGAACATGGAACATATGACATCAGGGACTCATACTATGAATTAATATAAATCAAATAAATGCAAATGCATAAAATAAATAACAGCCAAATAAAATAAATAGTAAACTAAATAGTAAAATAAAATATTTTTAATTTCATGTTTCAATATTGTCCACCACATAAAACAAGTAATTTAAAAATAACACATACAAATACCACTAATTAAATAAAAATACAATAATGTTAATGTTACATTCAAATCATTTAGTAACACATTTAGGCTAATAGTCATTCAGTGCCGAACCTGTAAAAAGTAATGATAGTAATGAAAACAATATTCAATAGGCAAGTTATTTAGTAATACATTCAAAGTCTTTTTTTAGTAAAGTGTCAAACCTGTAACATGTAGGACAATTTGTCCACTGCATATGCATGAAAAAAAAACTAATAATGATAACGATATTCAATAGGCAAGTCATTCAGTAATACATTGGCATTCAGTAAAGTGTCACATAAACAGTAGGACCATTGTCCGCTATACATAAAACAAATCACATAGTGTGTGATGTGCTTTGAGTGTGTGTGTGTGTGTGTGTGTGTGTGTGTGTGTGAGAGTGTGTGTGTGTGTGTGAGTGTGTGTGAGTGTGTGTGTGTGTGTGTGTGTGTGTGAGTGTGTGTGAGTGTGTGAGAGAGAGAGAGAGAGTGTGTGTGTGAGAGCATGGATCACTCTGCATCTTCATCACTATAACCTGTGTGGCGGGGAGCGGTACAGGTTAACAGAATAGAAATAAACCCCAAAGTTTGTTATTAGGTCACACAGTTTCGATTATCTTACAGAGAAATGTAGGCAGGAAACGTGGGCATCATATAAAAGCACAAAATTTATTCACAACTTGAATTCAAGATAGAAAAATCACTTAAAATGGCCTCAATGATACGGTGCTATTCCTGGCAGCTCTCTCTCCACTGACAACTCAAAAATAAATGGATATACACAAACAAATTACATAAAAGACAAAAACTGCACACAAAAATCACAAACTCAAATTATAACAAATTACAAAAACAAACTTAACAACAAAAAGAAAACAATATCCTCACTGTTAAAAGGGTCCTGTGACAAGCAACTAATTATACAAATAACAAAAAGAAACAACCATAAGAAAAACGTTAAACAAAACCAATTTACACAACTCCCAAATAAACAAAACAAAATATATACCAAATTACAGGGCTAAGGTTACCCAGTGATCACCAGTGCTAGTTATCCAAAAGCACACTTCCACACACCCCACCGTGAACTCAGATCACACACTCATACACTTCAAAAGTGTCACACGGCAAACGCTGAAGCAGCAGCACCACACAAGATCTTTCACCCGTGGGACCCCAGCTCCTGAAAGAAAAATCAAAAACAAAATAAATAAATCTCATAAACAGAAATAAATGAAAATCAGTCAAAGGGAGTCACAATTCCACCGTAAAACGATGGGTAACAGTCACCACAGTACAGCACAATTAACAATATACAAATATTCAAAAGAAAAAGATAAACAAAAAAGAAAAAGCTTGGTTCAAACCACGAGGAAAACAGGACTCGTAAGGAGTGGCCACGTCGTCCTTAGGCCAGCTCCAATAACTGAACGATCCTCCACCCCAAAGTAAACCAGTAAAGGTAAACTAGAACAATCACAGAAACCAGACAGCAGCAGCAGCAGTTCTCTTAAATAGTTGTAATCTGATAGTGTTTGTGCGGCGCACAGCAGAAAAACGACCGAGCTGCAATAATAATCGCCCAGGACGAAAGAGAGAATCCAAATGCGGATAGATGAGTTTTACAATCAGTTCACCGCTCAGGATATGCAGTCTTCAAATCCCGCTGTTAAACTGAAAGGAGGGCAGTAATCAAATCCACAACAGCATCTGACGGAGACACATACACACCGATGAGAAAGACGGGCTGAAACCACCGTAACAGAAAGATGGGAGGATCCGGACGTGACGCATCCCAGGCTGAAACTAACCAGCCCTGAAATAGTGAATACTCGCTGCTGATTGGTGATCACGAGTGTCAATCACCACCCTTACCTCATTCATACGGTCACACCTGCATTGTCAGTCACCTGATACTGTACATCCTCATAAAAAGCCCTCACCACATCAGACACACCTATTGCTCTTAATAATCCCAGCTCATTGCTCTTCTTTGTGGCCTTCACAGAGGTCAGTTTTGGAAGTAACTCCGGTTTCAGGTCAGCCCACTGCTTGCCCCACTTTAATACACTATGGAAACAATACTCCCCATTGTAAGCAGTCTTTAAACCAACCTTATTGGCACTCATGTCAAGCATGCGTGCTTCACAGATTTTAAAGCTCTTCTGAGCCTTACACTCCTTTGTGGCTGACCTATAATCAAACGCCTCCCAGTCTGTGCCATAAATGTGAACGTGGCCGAATTGCTGGAGGATGGCATGCTATTCCTATGGTAGCAGAATTGTGTCAATTTTCCTGATCTTCTGCTCAATTCTGCCAAAGACTCGGTCTGCTGGGAGAAAACTGTCTGTGGCCCCTTACTGGAAAGGTATGCTCTATGCCAAGGCTGGGAAAAAACTGACGAAGTTCCATGAGCATGGACGCCATGTTCATGTTTTTGTTTTGCCCAAAACAAGAGTCGCTGAACAGCCGAAGCCCCCTGGATCTGCTGAGTTTGTCCTGAAGTCGAACCTTGAGGCAGTCACTCAGTGCAGAAGCAATCATATTGCTGTCTTTGCTATTCTCATTCTCCTGCCACAAGTAGAGATGGACATCATCTTTTTTCTGGTGACTGTTCTCACCATGGTGCACAGCAACTCCAAACAGGTACAGATACATCTGCTGTGAGTAATAGGCCTGTCCTATTGGGGTTTTGGAAGGACCATGTTTTGCATCATATCAAAACAGAGGGTCACATGACCTTCAGCAAACCTGCCTAACAGGTCATAAAACATACGCGCTCTGGGACGATGCAAGATGAATGATGCAGATTTCATCCTCTTCTCTGTCTCAGTTAGGTTTGGATCTGTAATCCTGATCTTGTACTTGGCACAACCAGAGCATGCATCTGTAACTGGATGACCGAAGCCAAGATTGAAATCCTTGGAGAACACAGAGTAATAGAGGGAGTAGCTGGTCTGAGGATGGTCTTGAGCCTCAAAGAGCTCATGCATCTTGTGCACATTCAAGTCTGGTGCTCCTCTCCACCCATAATGGCTGGCCCTGGAGGTAAAAGACTGGATGTGCTCAACAATGAGTTTGCTTCTCCTGTTGTGCTCCTCACTGTGCCGTGCACCACCTCTTCTCTCTGGACGAGCCTCAGCAGTCTCAGCATAATATTTAGCCACCCGGGACACACGGTCTTTGCTGATGCTTGTGAAAGTAAATTGTTTAGATTGAGATAAAAAGATTTAAACACAACTAACTTGCTATTACAAACTCTATAAAACAGATCATTAAAATTGTAATACCCAAAAACATTGTTTTATTTGATTACTTTGGAATTAAAATATTGCTAATTATTCTACATTAAGTGAATTTATGCTTAATGTTAGTGTCTGTACTTCCCTTTGAAAGAAAAAATTATGTTAAAAGTATCACATTCTCACTAATATGTGATGATAATGAATTTCTCTGAATTGCAATGAATTCAGTTCCACTTCCTGTAATTCCAATTCAAATTCAATTCAACATCCTGTAGGGTGAAGACAATTCAAATTCATCCATTGAACTGAATTAAATTCTGAAATTCTGAATTTTGCACAGCCCTGGCAGGGGTCAGGAACCTCTTTTGCATCAGTAGGCTAGTATTATTATCAGTACTTTCCATGTCACGTTAGCATCCTTTTTTACAGCAAAAAAAATCTTTATCGCAAGGGAGAAACCTACAAAACAGTATTAAACTAGGCAATTTTGAAATGAAAACTGTACTCACCAAACACTTTAAGGAAGATCACCTTGGAAACGGCACCTTCTCCGGGAGACTGCTGCACAAAAGACTGTACTTGACTGATATGTTCCAGTCTTTTCATTTGTTTACGTCCAGGACATTCAGACGCTGCCTTTTCACTTGCGTTATGTCCAGGAGATGAAGTATGTCCCTGTCCTGGTCAACCTTGTTTGGTCTTTCATAAAACTTGTTGAAATTCATCATCAGGTTGTCCGGTGACAGCTTCTCGGCCTGACAGAAACCGGTCGCACCAGCCTTGTGTGACATCCCACAATGGGTATTAACGTGCCACTTGAGTGATGAACCTTCTTTTTTTGTAGTTTTTGTGGTTTTCTTTGTCCAGTCAGCATTTTCTACCCCCAGATGTAGGTCTCTCTGTCTCTTCCAGGCCATCAAAAGTGTTATTACAGTTTAAAGCACTCATTTTGAGCACAAACAAACATCCCTCGCTTCAGAGCACTGCCATGTTAGATTGCATTGAACCGAATTCTGATTGGTCGAGAGGACATTTAAGCTAAAGGTGCGTTCACGCGGCCTCGTAATTCCTGTAGTTACAAGATTCTAGCTTGTAAAAAGTGTTCATGTCCGCGTAGAGCTCGTAATTACAGCTTGTAAGCTGGGAGTTTTCTGAAAGCTCCCAGATGTACCACGTGGCCACTGTACCACCTGACCACTGTAGATTGATTTATTAGGCGTTGATAGTGGTGCCATGGAAACGCATAATTCCCAGTCCAAGGACCAAAAGGACGTGAACAGCTCCGAATATAACGTCACGTGTTGTCATTTCAAGATTCCGGTAAGTACGAGGTGACGTGAATGCAGCTTAAAAACAGGTTCGACGCTTATAGCGGTTAAATTCAGCTAGCTGACATTTCTCATTTTCATTCAAGGAGATATGGAAAATGAATGGCATATACTTCAGTTTAGTGGACGATTTCTGTCCTCTAATGGAAAACAAAGACGTTTAAATGAAAAAGACACACTGAAATGAGCACTATAACCAGTAGATGGCAGCAGATGACACTCGTTTGCTCATTTGCCACTTCCTAATGTAGTTCTTTTCACATTTTGCTTTTGGATTTATTATAAAATATCTATAATAACAAATTATTCATTCTAATAACTAAATAAAGCATTAAATACTTTGAAATATTTTTAGATTTAATTAAAAACAGTAAACAGACAGATTTTGAAACATTGATTTAAAAATGATGTGAAAAAAGAGCTCTTTAAAAATGATCTTTAAAGCTGCTGAAGCACTCAGACACAGACTTGTTCTCTTCTTCTCCTCTGTGTTGCTGTAGGTCTATTAATCTTCATTTACTCTACAGCACTTAATGCACCGCTCCATTCTGACAAATGCTCTATTCTGTCTGTCTGTTGCTACAGTTATCACTGTCAATCACAGGACCGATTGTACCGCAGGCCTTTTGTCCTCCTCCTTTTACTAATCAGGATCAGGAAAAACTTAATCTGCTGTGCCTGTGGGCGTTAGACACTTACGTCCAAAGAACTGCCCTGTGGTGAAAAACTGAACAGCTGTTTGTTTGTTATGGGTCTCCTAAAAAAGGGGGCCCTGCGTCTAAGCAGAGAATGAGCAAGTGGGTGGTCGAGGCCATCTCTCTTACCAGAGTTACATAAGTAACGCGAGATGTTTATACTCATACAACATTTTGTGGAAAGTAATGTTACTTTGAGTATATTATTTTTTAAACTAACACTCATTCTGTTCACCTGTAGGTGTCGCTATTATCAAAATTATTATGCTACTTTATAAATGAATCATCATGATGTTCACAAATGTTTCTTCATGTTGAATCTTTAAAATAATCCTGAAGATATTGAGAAGATTCAATATATCATCAGCTGTAGAAACAGTCTTTGAATGACACGTGTTTCTGATGTTTCCACTGCTGCTCCTGTTCACATCAAACCATAAAGCAGTATGAGAATAAAGAATAACTTTTTTTATGTTAATTTTTTATTGTTTTTCTTAAAGCGAACACAGGACTCGTCTTTGTCAATCAGATGAAGAATTGGAGAGACGCTCAGAGTTACTGCAGACAGAATCACATTGATCTGGTCAGTGTGAGGAACCAGAATGAGAATCAACAGCTTCAGCAGTTCATCAATGATAATCACATATCTGATGATGTCTGGATCGGTCTGTTCAGAGTCTCATGGCAGTGGTCAGATCAGAGTGACTCCTTATTCAGATACTGGAGGTCTGGTGAACCTAATAATGCTGGAGATGACAACTGTGCAGCGATCACTAGTGACGCTCAGAGAGAATGGGATGACAGCACTTGTGACAAGCATTTTCCTTTTGTGTGTCATAAAGGTGAGCAGATCCTCTCAAACACACACAATCCATCCATCACCTCCAGATATCTTAAAGGGTTAGTTCACCCCAAAATGAAATTTCTGTCATTAAGTACTCACGCTCATGTCGTTCCAAACCCGTAAGACTTTCATTCATCTTCAGAACATAAATGAAGATATTTTTGATGACAAAATGCTCAAAGATCAAAAAAATGAAAGATCCGCACACGAGAATGAAGTCAAAAAAGTTCCAATGAATTTATTATCCAGAGGCCACAAAAAGTGCAAGACAAGACTGTACACTCTGCACTTGCACTTTTTTGGCCTCTGGATAATAAATTTGATTGATTCTCTTCAGAAAATTTGGACTAAACTGCTTGATTCATATGGATTAATTTTCCGATCTCTTTATGGAGTTTTTGAAGTGTCAATTAAGTTACAAAAGCAGTCAATGGAAGGAAATCTGACAGCATTGTGTCATCAAAAATATCTTAATTTGTGTTCTGAAGATGAATTAAAGTCTTACGAGTTTGGGATGACACGAGGATGAGTAATTAATGACAGAAATTTAATTTTGGGGTGAACTAACCCTTTAAAGTTCACACTACATGTCTGACATGACAAATTCCTCCACAGTGTTTGTTCTGCATGTTGTTTTTGATCAGTCTCTCTCTAGTTTCTGCTTGTGGTTTGTTTTGTGTCCAGAAAAGCTGATTCTGATCAAAGAGAAGCTGACGTGGTCTGAAGCTCTGAGATACTGCAGACAGAATCATGTGGATCTGGTCTCGGTTCATTCAGAAGAGATTCAGCGTGACGTGATGAATGTGGTTAAATGGCCGTCTACTGGGGCGGTGTGGTTGGGTTTACGTCACTCCTGCACTGTGGGCCTCTGGTTCTGGGTGAGCGGACAGACCGTGTGCTATCAGAACTGGGCGACTGATGATTCAGAGAACTGTGATTCTGCAGTGAGATCTGGAGCAGTTCAGTCTGGAGGAGATCAGCGCTGGATCAGCCGTCCTGAGACTGACAGACTCAACTTCATCTGCAGCAGAAATTAAGAGTGAAGGATTCGTTTGTGCTGTTCTTTCACGACTGGCACATCTTTTTTAATTGGCAAACACTTTTTGTTCTGTTTTCTTCAGATAATGTGCTTATATCAGTACAATGAAATTAATTTAAGAGTATAAAATACTAATGTTCACTATATATGTTTTAAAGACCCCATGAAATCAAAATGAGTTTTCATCTGTGGCTTTTAGAAACATTTGGAAATTGCAGTCATTCTCTTCTGGAAAAATGGCTCAATATTTTTAACACAGACTGTTCAATCAAACACACTTACAGTCAACTAGACATTAGAAGATCATGATTCAAGGATTTGGCATAAATCATATTGACTATTTAAAAGAAAATCAAAGTAAAGCACAATCACATCAGTTGATTTCATGGGATCTTGGGATTCTGGTGGTTTGGATACTTCTACTCCTGTTTCTAGTCATATCTTTAATTACTTGTTTAATTACATAATCTAGTCAATTACTTGTTTAAAATGATTGTGAGCATCTATATGTCTTAGTGAAATGAAATATGGTTTATTCTTAAAGAAAAACTCAAAGATGAGTATAAAGTTTCTTATAACCTGTAATTCAGCAACACCAACTCAAATAAACTTCTTTACAATCAGCATTCTTGTGTTGTGATGTTTATAAAACACAAATATACATACAATTTTAATAATAGAAAATAATATATGACTATATAGCTGAACTGAGAGAATGCCAGTTTCCTCAAATACAATGAATCACACTATAGAAGAAATCAATTATGACTTGTCGGAGACAGAGATGACTCTTAAAGGGTTAGTTCACCCAAAAATGAAAATTCTGTCATTTATTACTCACCCTCATGTCGTTTCACACCCGTAAGACCTTCGTCAATCTTCAGAACACAAATTAAGATATTTTAGTTGAAATCCGATGGCTCGGTGAGGTCTGCATAGCCAGCAATGACATTTCCTCTCTCAAGATCCATTAATGTACTAAAAACATATTTAAATCGGTTCATGTGAGTACAGTGGTTCAATATTAATATTATAAAGCGACGGGAATATTTTTGGTGCACCAAAAAAACAAAATAACGACTTATATAGTGATGGCCGATTTCAAAACACTGCTTCAGGAAGCTTCGGAGAGTTATGAATCAGCGTATCGAATCATGATTCATATGATTCATGATTGACATATGTTTTTAGTACATTAATGGATCTTGATAGAGGAAATGTCATTGTTACACAATCCTACATTATACAATATTATATATTAACTGTTCCGTAGATGATTGAAGGTCTTACGGGTGTGGAACGGCATGAGGGGGAGTAATTAATGACAGAATTTTCATTTTTGGGTGAACTAACCCTTTAACACACTCGTATGAATCAGTGACTCTTAAATTGACTCAGTGGTAATCAAATAGCTCTTTAACTGACTCGTTTATATTCAAATGACTCTTAAACTGACTCGTTTGTAATCAAATAACTCTTAAATTGACTCGTGTCCCTCCAGCAGAGTTGTTAATAATCAGTTCACTTGCTACAAAGGTCAATTATCTACTCCACTTTCGTTTAAATGAGTCAAAACAGATATTAAACACATAAAATAATACAAGAGAACCCCAAACTCAGTCTCTGAAACACTGAATGGCCATGAACCGTTGGTGCACTTCAACAGATCTCAGTCAGACTGAACTCACAAATCCTCCGTATATACTAGGGGTGCAATGGTTCAAATTGCTCACGGTTCGGTTTGTATCACGGTTTTAGGGTCACGGTTTCGGTATGTGCCATGTTCAGGGAAAATAGGACTACTGTCAAAAAAAATAAAAAAAATAAAATAAGAACAAATAATCAAACTACAAGCAGCATCACAAATAAATACAATAGAGCAAATATTCAAGTAAAATAAACAGTGCTTTTCAGGTTTTTCAGGTATCTAACAGTAGTTTTCAGGTACAGAAAATTGATAAAGTAATCAAATATAAAAATAACACTGCATTATTAATCATTATTGAAGTTACAAAAGCTGAGTGATTTCTTTGTCATTTGTTGTTTGATTTAACATTAAAAACACAGACAGCAGGAATATTTTTTTCTCCTTTAAGACATGCACGATCGGATCTAGTACATATAGGCTACTGTTACGCATGCCTTGTCTTTCTTGACTATTATACGTTCACTTAAAGTCCGCGTGAACCGGAAGTTGCAAACGACTTTTCTCCAGTGTTGTGACGTATTTCCAAGTGAAGCGGAATATTGAACAGAGGGCAGAGTTTTACTTTAGCGCTCCTCCTCTCCATCTCTCGCTCATAGCAGACTAACCGTTGGAGGGGAGTGGTTTAAGCGTTTTCAACCCAAGCCGTCAAACTGATGTCATTAGAGTAGGGGCACCGTTGCAGAGGGGAGGAGCATTTTCAGATTTTGATTAAATATTACGAAGCCAAACAATTTTTTTTGGTGTGGATTGACTTGCACGGATGAATTGTTCACCACAAAACTAGCAATTTGAGTTAAAAAAAAAAAAATAAGTTCAATTTTGATTTCATGTGTAGGCTACTTTAAGACATAACCGACTTTATGTTTGCATGTTTGCATATGCATATGTTGCATATGTAACGGAGGCCAGCTAGTAGTTGCTGTGCGAGTAAACCTCACTCCTCTGATCTCAAGAGATGCTCTAGCGTCTGACGCTAGAGGTTGCAGCCTTTAGCCTCCTTGTTAGAGCGTCCGACTCCCACGCCGGAGACCCGCGTAGGGCGGGGTGAGAAGGACCTGGACTAGAGGGGTTACATTGGTGCCGTGACCCGGATGGGAGTGAGGTTTAGGGGGGTGAGTGTAACGGAGGCCAGCTAGTAGTTGCTGTGCGAGTAAACCTCACTCCTCTGATCTCAAGAGATGCTCTAGCGACTGACGCTAGAGGTTGCAGCCTTTAGCCTCCTCGTTAGAGCGTCCGACTCCTACACCGGAGACCCGGGTTCGAGGCCCGCGCAGAGCGGGGCGAGTAGGACCTGGGTCAGGGGTTACACATATGCAAATGAGTTTAGTTTAAACACAGACAGCAATGTGCTATTCAGGGGTGCGTTTCCCAAAGCGAACTATGGTCGCAAGTTCTGTCGTTACCAATAGAGTTCAATGGGACTTACGACCATATTTGGCTAACGATGCTTTCGGGAAACTCACCCCTGGTCTCACCTGCACTCGCGCGCTATCAACACCTGGGTGATGACGGCGTAAATGACAGGACATTAGAGCATACGGCACTCAAAGTGAACAGTTTACACTTTTTGATTATCGTTGTTGTAACGTTTTGCGCATCCATCGACTGAAACAAACTCTAGGGTGAGTTTACTCAACAATGATATGGTTAAAACAGAAAAGTTTTTCCTTTGTGTTTTCTAAGTACAGACGAAACCATTGTCAAAATGATCCCCATTCATACGAATCCGTGAAAATGACTAAAAACGTTTATTTTCCACGTTGCTATTTTAAACAAACCAATAGATGCGTCATCATTCGAGATGGACCGCGGTGCACAGGGCCGCGTTATCCTAATGGGCAACATGGGCTGCAGCCCAGGGCCCCGAGACAATCCTCTTTTGCGTTTAAAACGCATTGTCGTCACACACCTGAATCAAGAGTCACGGCGCAGCGGACACGCACACAGGAATACAACCAGGACAGTGGCGTACCGTCTGGGTATGCACGTGCATATGGGCCTGGGTGGATTGGTGGCCCGCTACTACAGGCTTACCATCAAGGTATACTTCGGGCGTTCGCATCGCGTAATTTTCGTCATCAGGAGGGTTCGCGGACGTCCGCACTCCCCGTCTGCGTGCAGCCCAATTTTTGTGATGGCACGGACCGTGTGTGTACTGTTCAACAGCCCATGCGAAAGTAAATTAAGTAAAATAATGAACTTTATCACAATATGCTAATTTTTTGAGAAGGACCTGTAGGCATAATGTTGTCAATAACTTGCTAAAGCCTATCTATGTTAAATGTTACTACTAAAATCAGGGTTCGAAATGACTTACGACTCTTGGGGGGTCCCCTAAAATTTAATTATTAAAGGTTCTGAAGGCCCCCCCCCCCCACCTCTTTGTTAAAAAAATGTAGATTAATAGTAAATAGATATATTTAGTTATATTTGTATATTAGATATAATTAATAAACAGATTGTCTCTTTCAGGGGCGTCATGCACTCATTATTTTTGAGGGGGCACGAGTTATTTATTTATTTATTTTTCCAAACTGAATTATCATGAAATATCTTAATTCTCACCTTTATAGATTATGATCTATAGTGGGCGATGGTCAAATTAACCTAATAATGTAATATGCATAAACAACCTGCCTGTTTACTTAATTAACAGATATGGATGTCATGCCATAACATATTTTTAATACGACTGAGTTTATATATATATATATATATATATATATATATATATATATTTAACATTGCAAGTTAATGTAAATAAAAGCATTGCAAGTTACATCATCAAAGAACATTTTCACTGACAGTCTAGTTCTAGCACTCTCAAAAACTCCCATTAAAATCACTGAAAGCATTTTTTCTCATTGGAATATGTAAATTGATTATATGTCTGTTGTTGTTCTTGCGTTTTATTCTGAATGGATATATTATGTTATTTGTTATGTGTTAAAAATAATTAAAAGTTGATCAAAAAAAAAATTACTGAAGCTATTTATACTGTGAAATTAATATCTTACCGATTCGTACACATAATTGCACTTTGTTCAGTCAGCGAGCGAGTGAAGAAAACACCGGCATTTTAGCGATGACTCATCTGGACACCTCTGATTGGTCATTGCATTCATAAGCTCAACAGCATCGTGTGTGATTGGTTATACAGTCTATGGTTATAATGCAGAGCTTTACAAACGCGTCTGTCTCTGGCTCAGCACCAGCCCCCGAACGCAGATCTGAATTTAGCAGCTGATGATATGACTCACTGAACGATCTAATCACACTGGTGTGATTGTATTCAAATTGTATTTAATACAGAAAATATTAATCGGCAATTTTTGTTGTCTTTTGGAAGCTGCATTCAAAATCCACGTGGCTCAGAAATCTGAGGGGGCACGTGCAATGTTTATGCAAGAGGTACACGTTGAAAAATTGATTTTAGGACAATATAACGTTGCAATAAAATTAAAAATCTAGCTAACTTTACAATTCCTTGCGCTCAGGAAACCTGGAACGCAGCATAATACCGGGAATGACACGCATCCGTTTTCTTTCTCTGACTGCGTTTACGGGGAAACTCGTTGAGACGGGCACTTTGACTTATTTTTTTGAGCACATCGTTAATTTTTTTTCCGTTCAAACACAAATAGATAAGAAAGACAAGGGAATTCGGCGTTCACGAACTTCACGTGCTGTCTGCGACTGCGTGGCTCTGTGCGCCGACAGACAGACCAGTCTACATTTGGATGTTTAACATATAGCCTACCGATACAGCAAAGACAACGTCGGCAGTATTGACGGTAAAATAGGCTACAGCATATTTCGTTCTGTATTGACAGGGAGTTTTTTAAGCAGAATTTGATGAGAATTTGATGCAGTTGCAGATAGCCTACCATAGAGAGTAAAAGAAACACTAACTTAGGCGGGAGGCGCCGAAAAGCCATGTTATCACATAAGCACAGTTTACCCTTGAAAAAAGTCGGTGATCTTTCTTTTTCCTCTTTTTCTCTCCATGTGCAGGATTCTAAATTAAGAAAAATAATATTAGCTTCCTAGATAGCTTACCAAGCTCTCATGTACTGTACATTCATGCTCAAATCACATTCACTTTAATCAACTCACAGACTTGAATTAAGTCCTGATTTATCTTTCGTAATCACTGACTGGACAAGTAGGTTGTTAAGCTAGCTTTGAATAACTAGTCTAGCTGCTAGGTCTGCTGTTAGCTGGCAGATCATTTGGCTTCATACACATAAGTTACACTGGGTATCTAGTTAATACAACTTTTGATATAGGAACTCGAACTCCTAATATTTTACTATAAGCAATTATGGAGATATAACACACTCGAAGCCCTTACAGGATTTTCATTCAGGATTTCATGTCTCGTTTTGCCGCGTTTATCTAGTACGTGTCTGCGGGAGCACCACAACAACAATCTAGAACTCACTCGGCTAATAGCTGCCCTGATTGCTGCCTCGCGCTAGGAAATAAATTAATTACTGTTATAAATACAAAACGTCACTAAAACCTATAATTTTCACAATCATTTTTAATGTTAAAATATATTTGTCAGGGACCCCCCAAAATCCAAAAATGAATTCTTATGGACCAGACCCCCCTCATTTCGAACCCTGACTAAAATCATTAAGAAGCTGAATAAATGGACAAAGAAAGGGTCCATACAAGGTCTTAACGATGATCTATTGCATTTGACCGTCATTTTTAAAGTTTTAAAGGGGGGACCTTTGCGTTCGTTAGCCCAGGGCCCTGAGAAGGCTTAACGCGGCACTGGTGGTGCAGTATAGCTGGTTCAAATATTACAATATGAAGAATAATGTTAATGAACTTCATCAAAATTGATGGTATTTTCTTATATTTTCATGTTTGTGTTCAGAGTTATAATGAGGCGTAATGCACATAATTTTTCTTTCTCCATGCTGTATGGACCACTGAAGGGGAGAGACGTGTATCCCAAAAAATTAATTGTGCTCTGTGTATTTCTGCAGGTATGTTCATTGTTTATTGTGTTATATGTTGAGAAATGTTTGAAATGTTTACTATCGAGTTTATAGGAGTTTGATAGATATAAAAAAGAGTGACGTCTGTATGCAAACGTGATGTTATCAAATTGAATATTTTTTTCAATTTAAATTGTGCAAAATCTGTAACATTTTTCACAATTCAATTCATTCACTGATTCGAGTAAGCAGTGAGGAAACTATATTTTCCTTTTTTATATTATTTCCTATGTCATACAATGGTGACATATTTTGTGACTTACTTTATTTATTTATTTATTTATTTTATCTTAATTGGTTGATTTATCTTATTTGTCTTATGTTTTTTAACTGTTAATTGAGTAAATTGAGATCTTGAGAAGCACATTTGCTGTTGACGAGGTCGGTTGTGCTTTCTCTCATTTCTCATTCCTCTCATGTAAGGACATTTCTCTAAGTGTAAACAATATCATTGATTAATTTCATGAGATAAATAATGTTTAAGTGTAATGTAAGACTGTGATGTCATGAAATGTAACACAGTGACTTGCATTTTGAATGTTTTACTGACATTGGTTTTGCTTACTAGCTTTCTCCATGCTGTATGGACCACTGAAGGGGAGAGACGTGTATCCCAAAAAACATTAATTGTGCTCTGTGTATTTGTGCAGACCTGCTTCTTCAGAATAAAACATCCTGAGACCTGCTTCACCCGTACTGTCTTCATTGAGAACAACAAAACACAACCAGAGTAAAACTGATACACAAGTGCGTGCCGAACCGTAAGTGGAGAACAGTACGGTTCGATTTTTTTACTGAGAACCGTTGAACCCTTAGTATATACGTGTATAAAGCTTGATGGCATTCCCAGGTCCTGAAGAATCCTCTTGAGATGAAAACTGTCCGAATGAACCTCCACTCGAATCGCCGATCCACACGGAATCAGTCCTCCATTAGGTCGAGGTGATTCCTGCAAAAAAGCCAAACGATTCCCTCTGACCTTCACTCTGACGTCCAAACGAGTCACCTCACTAGCTGCTCAAAATATCCGGCAAAGAAAAGAAGCAAAACTGATCAAGCACTGCAGAGGTGAACTGATGTCTGTGCAGACACTAATATTACAATATAGATTTGGGTCTGTGATTTGACCCTCTTTGCTACTTTTCTTTCTCATTATTGTTTTGCTTTAACTCATGTGAGCTTTGTCTATTCATATGATAAATACTTAGTTAATAACCAACATATTTTTCATGTCATAATAATTCTTCTTACTGACCAGCAGACAGCAATAACGTGCAGAAAAACTTAAAATAGTGTACACAAACATAATGTTATTGAAAGATTCATTGCTTTAGATTAGTTTTTCTGTCACTCTATCTGGAAGAAGAGCTCTTTATCTCAGACACAGAGAGTCACATATTTTCCACAGGAACTGTATTTATATATTCAGCAGAATTCATGGTTCCTTAAGTTATTATAAAAAGCCATCCAGGTCCCAATCCCACTCCAAAAGAGTCATTCAAAACTGAATCGTGTCACTTGTGCTGATATTAAACATCCCGTCAGAGTTTCCAGAGTTGACAGCTCGGTAAAATAGCTACACTGTAAAAAATACATACATACATGCATACATACATAAATAAAAATCCGAATTTTAAGGAAAATTATTTTTTTAGCTTGTTTTATTTTAAATGGTAGTGAAATTGTAGTCAAAACTTTGTAAAATATCTCTAAATTAGTAGCTCTGCTGTTAAGTATGACATTAATGACAAATTACAATGATTCACATTTTTTTATACAGACAAAATACTGTACTTCAGTATTTTTCCGTTATATTAAAATACATGCAAATGTATCTGTAATTTAATACAATAACAACACAGTTAGATGATAAAATGGTCAAATGGCTGGCAGCAACGGGGAGAAACGAAGCCTTTCAAAGCTTCGAATCAATTGAACCAATTGCTTCCCAAAATGATTCACTGTTTCGAAGCATTCGAATCTCCTCACGCTGGTGACGCCTGCCGGTTCAAAAGTATAAACAAAAACTCATGCCAAACACACATAAAAACAGCTTTTACAAACCCACTGCAAATGTTTTATTTGAAGTATAATCTATATCAGATGCAATTACCTAATCATCTGATACCATTAAATATTAAGTGTCTGTGTGATTTGTATTTTCAGGGCTTTTTTTATTTGCTCTATGCATCAGCTAAACAGAGACTATACTACTATTATTCCTTTTCATTATACAAATACTTCATTAAAATGTCTACAAGGTGGGTCTGCCATGTGCATGTAAAGCTATGAATGACAATCATTTTGGGTGGGAATTAATGTAAACACAGATATCGGATACCAGTCGCATCTAAAGTGAATGTAAACAGACTGGCCAAAAAAATCAGATATGGTCAAAAGATCGGGTCTGTGCATTAAGAGTTACAGTGTAACGCAGCCTCAAGTAAGAAAAGCATGTTTTGCAGTGCAGTGAATTCATTCAGTACCTATTTTCATCATGCAGACGCCGTCAAAGTGACAAAAACGACATGTTCTTTTATACAGGATCCTGTAGATGAGGAGACCGCATTAATTCATAGGGAGTTAAATTTACAGCAGGACTGGATTTTTTATTTTTTATTTTTTTACATATCTACATTCATATTTATTTGAGAGTTACAGTTTTTAAATGGTAGTTTTCTAACATTAAGGGTCACAGAGCACATTAGTAAAAGCTGCTGTATGCTTCTGATTTTGATGTTCTTCAGAGGGTTCAAGTCTCCTTTAGGGGGAACACTGATCACCATAATTAATTTAAATGAAACATTCAATGAAACATCAACATCTAAACCTCTGTTCATTCTCAATACGAACTTCTGTAGATGAATGACAGAAATAAAGTCAAACGTTAATCACTTAAACATCTCATTAAATGCTGTAGCTTTAGTGTTTCTTTAACAGAAGTTTGACCCATAAAGACACTGAGTTGTTCATTTAACACTCATGTTTTGCTGTGAATCACGTCACTGTAATGTTCTCCATTATTAATTGTTTAATTGACTTTACTGTTCATTTAAAGGTCCCGTTTTTCGTGGTTTTTTGAAGCTTTGATTGTGTTTATAGTGTGCAATATAACATGTGTTCATGTTTCGCGTGTAAAAAAACACAGTATTTTTCACATAATTTACTTATCTGTATACCGCTGTTTCCACTGTCATAAAAACGGGCTGATGACTTCCTTGTTCTATGAAGTCCCTCCTTCAGAAATACGTAACGAGTTCTGATTGTGCCAGCGGTTCCTGTGTTGTGATTCGACAGCAGTTTAGCGCTCCTTGCCCGGAAAGGTCACGCCTCTTACCATAACGGGGAGATGCACGCGCTCAGTGTTATTGTAAACACGTCTTTAATTTTACCCTATCAATTTGAGCCGGAATCAGACCCGGTGATTGGACTGCGGGATGAAAATAACAGCGTTTCGACGACATGGCGACAAACACACTCTACAAACGCAACTCTTGTGTATTCCTGTGGGCGGAGGTTAGTCAAAAAACTGTTTTAGTGACGTCATTAAAGAAGGAAGTAGAGGGATGTAGTCCAAACTGGCCGTTCGATGTAGGCGACTTCTGTTAAATAAAATATCTCGCTTGGCATTGAACTTTGAGCTTTAAAATTTTACAGATTTTATTTATACTCTAACAACAACATTACACACTAACTAAAGTTTGAAACATGGGATCACGAAGAACGGGATCTTTAAAACTCTTTTTGCTGTGAATCACGTCACTGTAACATTCTCCATTATTAATTGGTAAAGTTTTTTAGGAGGACTTTACTGTGTAGAGTATAGAGTTATTCATAAAAGTTTTTTATTTTTTATTTTAAATGATTACGTCATTCAAAAATTATTACAATTGTATGTATATTTGTGTTTTATAAACGTCACAACACAAGAATGCTGTTTGTAAAGAAGTTTATTTGAGCTGATGTTGAATTACAGGTTGCAAAATGCTTTAGTTAAAGTCATTTGTATAACTTTTCTTTAAGAATAAACCATATTTAATTTCATTGATACACATATGTAGATGCTCACAATCATTTTAAACAAGTAATTAAAGATATGACTAGAAACAGGAGTAGAAGAAAATATCCACACCACCAGAATCCCAAGATCCCATGAAATCAATTGATGTGATTGTGCTTTACTTTGATTTTCTTTTAAATAGTCAATATGATTTATGCCAAATCCTTGAATCATGATCTTCTAATGTCTAGTTGACTGTAAGTGTGTTTGATTGAACAGTCTGTGTTAAAAATATTGAGCCATTTTTCCAGAAGAGAATGACTGCAATTTCCAAATGTTTCTAAAAGACACAGATGAAAACTCATTTTGATTTCATGGGGTCTTTAAAACATATATAGTGCACACTGGTATTTTAAAAGAACATTACATTGATATTAAAAAGATTCATATGATACTCTTCAGTTAGAGAAAATAATTTCATTGTACTGATATAAACACATTATCTGATGAAAGCAGAACAAAAAGTGTTTGCCAATTTAAAAAGATGTGCCAGTCGTGAAAGAACAGCACAAACGAATCCTTCACTCTTAATTTCTGCTGCAGATGAAGTTGAGTCTGTCAGTCTCAGGACGGCTGATCCAGCGCTGATTTCCTCCAGACTGAACTGCTCCTTTTCTCTTCTCGAGGTTGCAGTCTTCCGGTTCTACTCCGTTCCCTGGAGCCCAGTTCTGATAGCACACGATCTCTCCGCTCAACCAGAGCCACATGTTCATGCTGCAGTAGTTGTGTAAACCCAACCACACCGCCCCAGTAGACGCCCATTTAACCACATTCATCACCTCACGCTGAATCTCTTCTGAATGAACCGAGACCAGATCCACATGATTCTGTCTGCAGTATCTCAGAGCTTCAGACCACGTCAGCTTCTCTTTGATCAGAATCAGTTTTTCTGGACACAAAACAAACCACAAGCAGAAACTAGAGAGAGACTGATCAAAAACAACATGCAGAACAAACACTGTGGAGGAATTTGTCATGTCAGACATGTAGTGTGAACTTTAAGATATCTGGAGGTGATGGATGGATTGTGTGTGTTTGTGAGGATCTGCTCACCTTCATGACACACAAAAGGAAATTTGGGGTAGCAAAGGAGGTCATTCCAATCTCTCAGAGCGTCATTATCAGTGATCGCTGCACAGTTGTCAACTCCAGCATCATTAGGTTCACCAGACCTCCAGTATCTGAATAAGGAGTCACTCTGATCTGACCACTGCCATGAGACTCTGAACAGACCGATCCAGACATCATCAGATATGTGACTATCATTGATGAACTGCTGAAGCTGTTGTTTCTCATTCTGGTTCCTCACACTGACCAGATCAATGTGATTCTGTCTGCAGTAACTCTGAGCGTCTCTCCAATTCATCGTCTGATTGACAAAGACGAGTCCTGTGTTCGCTTTAAGAAAAACAATAAAAAATTAATAATAAAAAAAGTTCATTATTCTCACACTGCTTTATGGTTTGATGAACAGGAGCAGCAGTGGAAACATCAGAAACACGTGTCATTCAAAGACTGTTTCTACAGCTGATGATATATTGAATCTTCTCAATATCTTCAGGATTATTTTAAAGATTTAACATGAAGTAACATTTGTGAACATCATGATGATTTTAAAAAGTAACATAATTTTGGTAATAGCGACACCTACAGGTGAACAGAATGAGTGTTAGTTTAATCAGGTGGAAAGAGTACTGAAAAAATATAATCAAGTGAAAGAAACATTATTTTCCACAAAATGTAGTGTGAGCAGAGTAAAAATTACTTGTCCAAAAAAATACTAGAGTAAGAGTAAAAAAGTATTTAATTTAAGTGAGAACTGAGCTCTGGATTCAACCAGCTAATAATAAACACTGAACACTGTAATTAAAAATGAAGAAAACAGTGTAAATACTGATAAAGATAAAAGAGTTCAGATTCATTTGCTGCATTTTTCAGATATCTGAAAAGAGGAATACTGATGATGAGAGTAATAATACATCTCTGATCTGTTTTACTCGTTTGGAATACAGTGAGTCGATTAATTCATTTACTTTAATTATTATTGGAACAGATAAGGGGTTTGTGGTAGTTTTGTATTCTGGCTTAAAAACTAATTAATCTAGACTACTTAAAGAGAATATCTACAAATAGTTTCTCAGTATACATAAAGTTTGTGTATTGTTCTCTTTATACTTTTTTTTATTAAAATTATTTTACACATAATGATGTTTTATTAATAAAATTTGGGAGGAGCAAGTTCAGATAATTAACCTAATTAGCACAGGTGGAGAGCATTCAGTTAATCATCTCAACCAATGTCATGAGGTATAAATTCAGCAGACTGACTTCTGTTCATCTGAGAGTTTATCAGCATCCCTCCTCCATTCCTCCTCCTCACTAAGAGTTCTATCTACTTTCACCACACCGGGGGGAGAACTCTGGGTTCAGCCAAAACTCCGAGCTCGGAGCCCTCTCCCCGGACAGCACGCCAAATACGCATTACTTTACTCTATTTAATTATATGGATATGTGAACTCGTGAAGAGCCAAGAAATGGACACATTTAAAACATTTACACATTTGTCTACAAAACTTCTGGATTTATATATTTTTCTCACTTAAGATGTACAGAGCTCCTAAAGGGACATGGTGGTGGAAAAAATTTAGGATGGGAGGAAAAAAATATTTTTCAAAGCTTTTGCGTTCTCTGACAAAACCTGTTGTGAGTTCAGACAACCACTTCCTGTTTAATTTCCCTCAGGCAGTGGTTCAGACAGCTCTGGACGTTAACAATGGAGCAGTTAATAGAGTTTGATTCTGAACTGAGACTGAAATATAAAGAAATATGTTCAGTGTTTAGTTCAAGACACGGTTTGACGTCAGTGAAAGAAACCTGAACGGATAAGTTCAGTAAAGTTGGCAACATATTCACAGATTCAGATTTCCTGCATCAATAACTCGTGAGCTAAACTTTGCTAAAACACAATAACATCTCTTTACAATCATAGACAACGAGCTACAACCTAATTTTCCTCAAAACGAGTCTTCCTCCACACTGTACAAAATACATTGATCTCTATGTGCAGGAGCTGAAGGGACCGTCTGCAAAGTGCAAAACCTGAAAGTGTTTCTACAAAAATGTTGTACAGCTGTTGAACACCAGGCATGTGCACACATAGACACAGAGCTGTCTGAACCACTGCCTGAGGGAAATTAAACAGGAAGTGTTTGTCTGAACTCACAACAGGTTTTGTCAGAGAACGCAAAAGATTTGAAAAATATTTTTTCCTCCCATCCTAATTTTTTTTCCACCACCATGTCCCTTTAGGGGCTCCGTACAAATGAAATAAATCCATTAGGTAACATAATTAGTCTACCTAAAAAAAAAAAAATAAAAAAAAAAAAATTAATTAATTCTGTTAAACCATTGCATATGCACCTGCATCACTCGTCATCAGAGCGTTTCATGAGGTTATACAGAGTTAGACAGACTTCAGTCACCGAGAGCCAAAAACAAACAGCAGCGCCTTTAACAGTTCCTCCTGAACCAAAACAATGAGCTCCTGCTGCGTTCACTCCATGAGTAACTATAATTATGAGATGGAAACCCGTGAGGCTCTACCTGGAGCGTTTCTATTTCAACACAATCCACACCAAAATAAATCTGCAGCAGTCAGGTGGAACAAGTAAAGCTCTGTAAGTTGTTTGTGTTCATTATTACTGTAATGTTCTGTGCTTTGAGCAATAACATTTCTAGCTGGGGTGATCTCACATTGTGACCACAGTATGAGCACACAGTGAGAGCGCTGTGAGGTTACACTTTTACATCACTGAGAGACAAACTGTTGACTGGGTATGATGTTGGCGGTGCTGACCCTTTGTGATGAAGATATTAAACATTAAGGCATCAGTTGAAGCGTGTTTTTCTAATCAGAAGTAAATGTTCTGGAGCCATTATATTTGGTATATGGTGCATATAAATTAATGGTTGTAATTTTAAATAGTTGAACTCACTGTTGTTGCAGATGAAAGTCTGGCTGTTACTACATGACACATCATGCCATTGTCCATTCTTCATCACAGCACACTCGTGTCTGTTATTTGGTTGTCCAAGAGCCCAGTTCGGATAGAGCACAGGTTCACCTGAAGACCACCGCCATTCATCAACACTCGTCTTCTTCAGCCCAATCCAGACATAATCATTAGGATTATCACTCACTCTCTTCACCTCGTTCATGTCGTTCATGTTGTCAACGGTGGCCAGATCTGTGTATTTCTCTCTGCAGTATCTCTGAGCTTCAGTCCAGCTCTTCGCCTCACGTATAAAGTGATACTGACGCTGAACACATTCAGATACGGAGCAGAGAGCTGTGAAAGAGAGGGTTTGATTTAATGCTTTTCATAACAGTCAAACCTGATGAAACTATAAACCATCAATAAAACAACAAACACACTCACCAATGAGAAGAAGAATGAAATATAGAGTTTGCTCCATTTCTGAGGAAGAAACACATTGAAAAACTCAGATAATCCCATATTCATCTTGGAGTAAAACATGATCATGTCATTTAAAAAATAGCAGAAAAACAAAATTCACAATCATTCAGACAATATTAACATCTCAAAGTCTAGTTGTGTTTGAAGAATGAACATGTGAGTTGTTCTTACTTTAGAGGTCGTGTGTTTCTGTCCTGAGTCTGATGTTTCTGTCTGCAGCTTTAAACAGTGTGATCATTATATCTGCTCTCATCCCTCATTCATCACCTCATTTCACATCATTTGTTTATTTCTCAAAAACCCCCATATCATATTCACTTCCTCTATATTTGTGTGTTTGTCCACCTCTGTCCCTTTATTTGCATGTTGACGTCTGTGTCAGTCAGTATTAGTATATATAATATGGACCTCCATCAAAAAATTATCACAATTTATATTTTAACATTCACAGATAATGCATGTTTTTTTCGAATCAGTAAATGTTCTGGAGTCGTTATATTTGGTATATGGTGAATCTATAAATTAATGGTTGTAATTTTAAATACCTGAACTCGTGTTTCATCTCTCTCATCTTCATGTATGGGACTGTCCATCCACACCTGCGTTTGACCATTTGTCACGTTTGATCACCCAACGGGACACACTTACAGTGTTGTTAAAATGTACAAGGATGAAAATCAACAAAGACTTTTGCTTTTCCTGTTTTAACCCCCTCCAGGAAGTGTGTACATCAGGGCTAACTGTATCTGTCACACCTTTAGTACGGTGGAGGAAGCTGTAATCTGCTGATTGGTCAGTTTGAATGTCTCACATTTGGGTTTCAGTCACATGATCAAGGGAGGAATAAAAGAAGATTGTAACGGTTTTCTCTTTTTCTTGGGGCCTGTGCTTTGCCTCTCTTTTATATAACCGGATATTGTCGTATTAGTAATCATATTATATCTAAACAAAATGTGGACAAAAATCCACCATACTAAAAGAATGCTCTCGTAATGCACAGACTTAACATTACAAATCAATGCATATCATGAAACAGCTCTATAAACCTACATTTTGTTTAGATATAATATGATTAATTGGGAATGCCACTGTTGTATCGCCAGAAGGAATCACGCCATATACACTAGGATTTTGTGAATCGCTGCCACTTGTAGACCGTTTGTTAAATGTGAACACACATTTTTTCCTCTTTGACTGGAGCCTCAAACAGAGCTCTTAAAGCTCTCAGTAACCAGTGTCACCTGACTTCACTAATGAACTCAACCCTCATTGTTCAGGTCAAACAGGGTAGTGACACCATGTAGACTTAAATCAATGATTAGACTCTGGATTAAATCTGGTTAGTAAGTGGAGTTGTTTAGTCCTTTTCTGCTGAAATCTTGAGAGATTTACCCACGGTTTCACAGACAAGGCTTAAGCTAGACTAAAATGCATATTTGAGTGAGCTTTAACTGAAAGTAACTTGCACACCAGTATTTCTTTTTTTCCCCCAAGTGTAAGTTTATAAAAGCTACTTAAATGTCCTAATTGAACTAAGACCTAATCCTGGCTTAATCTAAACCCTGTCTGTGAAACCAGGCCTTAATGTCTTCTTTTAACTTGACTTGATTTCAACCTAAATCTGGGATACACTGCACGATTTTTGGCTGTACCAGACGAAAGATTTGCCATCGTGAAGCAATTGTGGAGATTTCTGTGATCATGGCTCATAATCGGTGGTCCTATGTCGTACATTGAGAGAGGTTCAAAGACGGCCGTTTTCCTGGTATTGGGACCAAAGATAGCCTACAATCATTTTCTGACACTGTCAGAAATTCAGCATGTGTGTTTGCTGCTACGGCCTACGTCGACTGACCAGCCAATAAAAATGTGACATGAAATCAAAGCTACATAGCTCTAAAATGTAAAACTGCTTACCTCAAGTTCTTTTCCCTTCTTCTTTCACTGCCAAAGTGTGATTCAACATGGTGTTTTATTTGCCACTAGCGCATGCTGATTATGACGTTTTATTCTTCTATAGAAACTTGCATCATAGCCTATGAATCAACAGGTGTCATCATCGTACAGTCTACATGCATGTCATACCCAAGTTTAGTAGATCCATGTCACACAGTGTGATAAAGTAATGAACTTATAGGACTGCAGTGTATTCAGGGCTTTAGGCTGTGGAAGTCAGTTGTAGTTCTTGTGTTTCTCTTGTTCATCTTTCCTTCTGCTTCTTAACAGCACATTCATCACTAATATTCAATTATCACTTTATTATTTAACTGTAACACTGCTTCAGTGTTAGTTTTTAACACTCTGAAGAGTGGATCCCAGGAGACACAGAGCAGTGTTATTTAACACCAGAGATTTTCCATGATAAGGAAATACAACATACACACAGACTCTCCATTCTCTAGCACATTCAAATGAACGTTTCCATGGTGAACACAGAGGACACACATATGTGGACAAACATGTAAACAAGGAAGAAAAACAGATTAATAAACAAATGATGCACAGCAAAATCCCCAGTGTTAAAAATAACTCGGTGTTCATGTGTGTCCACACTACAGCGTGTTAAAATAACACTGAAACAGTGCTGAAGTTAATGAGATAATTAATTAAGTGATGATTGAGCATTAGTGGTGACACCTGATGCTAATAAGCAGAAACACTGAAGAAAGAGAAATAAGAAAAGTGTATTGAAGTGTAGCCAAGTACGGCGTCCAATATTCAAAACTTGTGCTCTGCATTTCACACATCCCAGTACACACACACAGACACACACAGCAGTGAGTATTGAACACACACACACAGAGCAGTGAGCAGCTGTTGGCTGTGGGTCCCGGGGAGTGATTGGGGGTCAGATGTCTTGCTCAAGGACACTTCAGTTGTGAGTAATGAGAGTGGAAGAGAGCTCTGTTCATTCACTCCACCCACCGACATCTCCTGCTGGCACTGAGACTCAAACCCGCAACCTCAGGCTGGCCACACACTCGAAGATTTTAAGCCGATTTTGGGCCCGATTTGCAACCCTCAGCAATCTGGGGGGTTCGGCCCGATTCAAGGCTTCTCACAACCGACTTTTTGTCCAAAAAATCCTCAATTGTGTGATGTCATTACGATTATTGAACTGGTCCCGTTGCATCGGAGCTCACACAATCCCAAATCGTACATGTCAAACATTTTTGATATTTGTGACTCTTGATCAAGCTTCACCTACTGGATGTTGTGTGCTTCTATAGCTGAAACTCGGCAGCAACAAACATCTCACGAAAGTGCAGTATTAAGAAATATAATTATAATCTTTATCACTCCTTTGTTTTTCTTTCCATAAAACAAAACTCTCATCAGGAGAACCAACTGACAACGTCGATCACGTTTCAAATCATGTTTTGATCTTGTGAGATCTCGTCTCCCTGTGAAAATGTTCCTACAATCAACAGGTGTGTGGTCTTGTGGTCCGGTCAAATCATCTAGTGTGTGCATTCAGAGGATTATAATGCTAAAATTCAGCTGAAACTGTCATTATGTCTGTGGTCTCCCACAGTTAAGAAAATCATCTAGTGTGTGGTCGGCCTAAGTTTTTCTTGGTTATTAGTTAGCATTTTTTTTTTATAGTATTAAATTTATGTTTTTAGTGTGCTGAAACCTAACATGACCCAAGCTTGAATCTCAGTAATAGACTACATTTCTAGAAAAAACTACATCCTGCTGTCCTGAACCTCTCTTTCCATCACAATGTTGGTTTTGATATTCAAAAATACCTTTAATGTCAACTCTATCTGCTCAAGACACAGACAGAGGAAGAGCTGAAGCAGAAGATGAAATGATAGTCAAAATGAGTAGATTTGAGTCTTAGTTAGGTCTTTGTCTGACTTCATCTGACTAGCACAAATTCAACAAGTCAAGAGGTTAAGAGTTATTACACAAATGTACACAGCAAAATCCCCAGAGTTAAATCAGCTCTGCTCAGAGTTCATACCCTCGTAGAAGGTGACGTTCTCGTGACCTTGCACAACGTTCCCTAAAAGTTTTCTATGAAAAGTGATGAAAATTCTGAACATTTACAAAACATTAGGGCTGTTCCTAAATCATCCTCTTTTGGTAACAAAAGTGCTGCAGTTCAAGGCTCCTTATATGAGTTTAGGAGGACGTTCCATTTTGGTTAATTTATGGTCACATAAGAATGTTACAAAGAGGACATTTGGGAAGTTAACTGAACATCCTATAGTAATAGTCCCCTAAACATTCCCAGAATGTCCTGAATTTTCCACATCGTGTGTTCCTGCCTTAAAACTTCTTCCAAAAATGGCAACAATAAGATACAAAACAAAATTACAAATTGATGGACAAATTAATACTACGTAAATAAAAAAATGAAAGAAAGGATGATTAGTGAAATATAGCACCAGTCATTATCTTTGTAACTACATCTGGGACAGCAGGGCTCCTGTCAGGACATTATATGAGTGAACCCGGCTGGAGAGGGTTACATAATAAGGCAATATTAGCAAATGTTTATTAATGGCCAATCATTGAAGACCAAACACTATAAATTTGAACATTAAGAAAATAAAAAAGAAATATTTGAGCTGGTAAAATTGCCTGTCGCTCTTCAAATCTGTCATGTGGCACTTGGAATAACAGTGATGTTTTTCTGCAGTGTTACTTTAACACTATTTAGAGAGGAACATATGAACTCTGAGCTGATTTAACTCTGGGGATTTTAAAGAATTTTAAAGATTAAGTTTAAATAATGTTTGTCATTCAGCCTTTTCTATTATTAAAATTGTATGTATATTTGTGTTTTATAAACGTCACAACACAAGAATGCTGTTTGTAAATAAGTTTATTTGAGCTGATGTTGGATTACAGGTTGCAAGAAACTTTATACTCAACTTTTTAGTTTTTCTTTAAGAATAAACCATATTTAATTTTATTGAGACATATAGATTCTCACAATCATTTTAAACAAGTAATTTGTAAAGATATGACTAGGAGTAGAAGAACGTATCCACACCACCAGAATCCCAAGATCCCATGAAATCAACTGATGTGGATCGTGCTTTACTTTGATTTTCTTTTAAGAGTATTAGTTTAATAAAGAGTCCTTCTTAACAGTATATCTGCAGTCTGCAGAGGCGATTTCCCCTTTTGAATGATGAATAGATGAATTAAATGAATAAATGGGCAGTTGTCTCAAATTTACGCTGAAGCAGAACGTTGTGTTCAAATGCAGACGGAGGCAGGCAGGTAAGTGATAAACAAGCTCTTTATTATAAACAGAGGCACGGAAACTGGCAGACAGGTGAAGCAGTTGAGTAGATATGCCAGCACATGGAAACTGTCACTTAGCTGGAGAGTGAACAAGGGATTGTCTTTACAGGATCAGCTGGAGAACAGGACATAGAACCAGGAGAACACAGGTAAGTAGCGGGTAAGGAGTCCAGGTAAGCATGACGTTGTGCTACACACATGTGCATGGTTCATGCACAGAGATAGTGGTGAACCATTAAAATTTTGTTGAAATGTTTCAAGACAGATATGACATGATAAAGCCTAGTTTAACGAAATCACATTTTTTTGGCAGTTTGATACACACTCCAAATCACTGGTTCAATACAAGATTTCCAAATGTTTAAAAGCTTCACAAGCTGTTTCAAAAGCGCCCATCACTAGCTTCAGATAAAACTGCCTGACGAGGTTGAAATTAACATGTGAAAATTATTGCTTTACAAACCAAGTGAAAGTTAAAGGAACTGAACACAAGCATTTTATTATCTTATATGAAAGATGTGTCTATCCTTTTACTCATAATTGCTGCAGATAAAGTTGAGCTTCTCAGTCTCAGGAAAGCTGATCCAGCGCTGATCTCCTCCACACTGAACTGCTCCAGATGTCTCTGCAGACTCCCAGACCTCTGATGTGTCGTTCTCCCAGTTCTGATGACACACAGTCTCTCCACGCACCCAGAACCAGATGCACAAAATGCGGGATTGACGTAAACCCAACCGCCTCAGTAGACGCCTGTTTAACCACATTCATCACCTCAAGCTGCATCTCCTCTGAATGAACAGCGGCCAGATCCACATGATTCTGTCTGCAGTATCTCAGAGCTTCAGACCACGTAAGATTCTCTTTGATCAGAATCAGTTTATCTGGAAACAAAACTAAAGAGAGAGACTGATCAAAAACAACATGCAGAACAAACACTGTGGAGGAATTTGTAGTGTGAACTTTAAGATATCTGGAGGTGATGGATGGATTGTGTGTGTTTGAGAGGATCTGCTCACCTTCATGACACACAAAAGGAAATTCTCTGTTGCAGGAGATGTCATTCCATTGTCCCTGAGTGTTCATGATCTCTGTACAGTTTTCATTTCCTCCAGAATTATTAGGTTCACCAGACCTCCAGTATCTGAATAAGGAGTCACTCTGATCTGACCACTGCCATGAGACTCTGAACAGACCGATCCAGACATCACCAGATATGTGACTATCATTGATGAACTGCTGAATCTGTTGATTCTCATTCTGGTTCCTCACACTGACCAGATCAATGTGATTCTGTCTGCAGTAACTCTGAGCGTCTCTCCAATTCATCATCTGATTGACAAAGACGAGTCCTGTGTTCACTTTGAGAAAAACAAATGGAAACAGATTCATGAATAGGGGTGGGACAGAATATCGATATGGCGATATATCGTCATCCTTCTCTGTGCGATACGAGAATCGTATCGCTGCGCCAAATATCGATATTTTAATTAAAAAAAAAATAAAGCGCTATATAGATTTCTTTGCTCAAAGCGTCCTACTTCAAGGCGGCGCTCGACACATGAATGAGGGAAACGTGAACTTAAGTTAACTAGCCTAAGAAAAAGAGGTTATTAACAGGATGGCGGACAGCAGTGTGAGTAAAATAGATGCCCCAGCCACGTTTAAGTTCAAAGTCTTGACGCACTTTTATACCATTGATGTGACAGTCGTAGACATCTTTGACGTTCTTCACCGAGCGCTTAGATATACACGGGAGCCAGTGGCGGCTACTGGTCTGTCAGAGAGGGGAAGCTCATTTTCGGCCTACATCATAAAATTGTCTATTTATTTAAAAGTAAATTCTGCCCTACGTTCCTTTTCAAGAAAATGGTCTGTGACCCTGTCGTACCAACTAGGAGTCTTTTCAAGTGACTTGACCAGTGTCCTCTCAATGGCCAGCAGAGCTAGGCTGCTTAAACGGCCTTGGCCCATTGTGTTTCGGGTGTAGGACTTGAGTCGCTTTAAACAGGAGAAGCTCCTTTCTACACCTGCAGATGTAGCTCCAATTGTTGCCACTAATGAGAACAGTTTGGATGACTTCCATTAAACAGACTTTGTCATACCAGGAGAGCTGAAAAGACCTGTTATTTTTCCCTATCTTTTGCACTAAATCAATCTTAGGTGTTGATCTGCCCTGCTGTTTAATTCTAAGTTTTTCCTCGTAAGGAACACTTTCAAATGGCTTCGCCAAAATCAGGTCGACAATATTAGCACCGTCTGCCATCGTGCGCAGTTTCACCCACGACGCTAGCCTAGCTTACTAACGTTATATGAATGAATGAATGAATGAAGGAATGAATGAATGAATGAACGATCTAAAAAAAAAAAATTAAACTCTGTAAAACTGAAACAAGGAATGTGGTGTATAATTGTGTGAAATGTATGATGAAAATCAAGCAATTTCGCCAAGCAAATATCAAAGAAATAGGTTGCAGCAGTTTTTATTTAGACTGAACTTGAGAAATCCGCGATGGGACTGAGCGCGAATAGCTTCAGTGATTCCTTATAGTACAGAATCGCTATCAGTCAAAAGGAGATGCAGTCTTTCGACAGACCCTCCAATCATCACGCAGAAGCTCGGAGTCCGGGCCAGCCCACTCCCCATTCACCCCCAGAGACGCTGAGCGTCCGTGGGCGGGACATAATCGCAGCGTTTATCCAATGACCGTCTAGTTTCGAAGCGCTGAAAAAAACCGTTCAAAGCAGCCCCATTGAAGTCAATGGACGCTGGGCTTCAATAGGGAAATGCACTGTGACGCTGCGGGAATGTATGAGAAGGAAATCGAGTCAGCCGACCTGCTATATGTAACTGATTCTGAACGAACTCCTCTTTGAGATGAACGTTTTCTAACGCATTTTTAGTCAATAAAATGTTAATACAATAGTACATATTTGACCATTAATTTTGTGACATTATAAGGGAAGCCGAGCTTCCCTTGCAGTCTTAAAGAAATCGCCACTGAAAAGCATATATTAGGGATCCTCTGATAGACGCCTGCTTTCGAACGCTCCCGTGTATATCTAAGCGCTTGAAGAACGTCAAAGGGTCTGTTTGCACCTGGTGACTTCATGCATTTTTTCTGATCGGATTGCTATCCGATCGTGAAAAGACCAGGTCTAAATGCCTAAATACGCATTTGAGACGGATTTAAATCCGATCGCTCAAACCACTTCAGGAGATGGTCTGGGACGCATTCCAGTCAAAACTGTCTATGCTCAGTCTAAATGCATCTGGTTGTTGAAACTACATATGTAAATTTTACTTCTCCCAAAAATACTAAAACTGAAACATGTGAGAGTCAGATATGACAACGCTACTGCATCACACATCGCCGCAGATCTCTTCAGCAAGCTGACGCGCAAACGGCCGCATATGAAAGTGAAAGTAAGTCGCAGACGCATAACACACAATTATCTTCATTAAAAGTAATGAGACCTTATACCAGTGCTGTTGCCGCTCTCTCCTATTGCAGTCTTTGATTTTGAAATTAACTGATGGTCAATAAAATGCACCTCATATTTCTTGCTTTCGGTGACGTGAACTCTATTAAATGTACATATAAGATCGGATTTATCCGTTAACCTCCACTTAACCTTTTCACGTGCATTTTGTTTTCATATTAAGACCAATATCGCGATGTATCATTATAGGATTGTCTAGCGATATATCGATTATCGCAGAATCGCTGACTCGCGATATTATCGTTATCGTGAGCCATTTATCGTGATCGTATCGTATCGTGAGGTACCCTCCGATTCCCACCCCTATTCATGAATCAGTTTGTTCATTATTCTTATGCTGCTTTATGGTTTGGATGGTTTGATGTTACACTGCATCTAAATATGTTAATTATCTATAGTCCACAGAAACATTTCCTTGAACTGTAGACTATTTATAAATTAATTTGTTGCATTTTATCTTGATGCTGAAATTGTCTCAATATCAGAATTGTGACAAATATCTACATCTCCATCTATAATCTTTATCATATGTTCTAGTAATTTAATGTTGCATTTAAATTTAGTATGTAGTGCATTGAATGTTTGTTGTAGTAACTTTAAAAGCACAATCATCATTCATTGCTGACATTATTATTGATCACTGAGTGCCCACAGCCAAGCGCCACTCTTCAGCACAATGGTAATTTGAAAACATTACAGAAACTCCTTCATACTGTATGTCCAATATAACTGAACACTAAACACTAGAATGTCTTTGTGACGAGCAGGGCAGGCGACTCCTCCTTCTTCCCGTACATACGAACTGTGTTACAGTCTTTCCCTTTGTTCTCAGGGCAATAGTTTTGGTCATGAATGTCATGTTGGGGCAACTTTTTTTCAGGTCAATATCTGTTTCTATACAGAAAGTTACTTGAAACTGAAAGTGTGACAGTGTTTCCCTATATAGTTAATATGGTAACACTTTACAATAAGGTTGTATTAGTTAACATTAGTTAATGCATTAGTTAACGTTAACAAACCATGAACAACACCTCTGTTCAGCATTAGTTAATGTTTGTTAACGATAACTCACGCATGTATTAATGCATCTATTCATGTTAACAGTGCAATTAGTTAACATTAGTTAATGCATTAGTTAACATTAACTAACCATGAACAACACCTCTGTTCAGCATTAGTTAAACTTTGTTAACGTTAACTCACGCATATGTTAACGCATGTATTCACGTTGACAGTGCAAGTCATTAACATTAGTTAATGCATTAATTAACATTAACAACACCTCTGTTCAGCATTAGTTAATGTTTATTAACGTTAACTCACGGATATATTAATGCATGTATTCATGTTAACTGCACAATTAGTTAACATTAGTTAATTCAATTAGTTAACATTACCTAACCAACAACACCTAGCTGTTCAACATTAGTTAATCATTGTTAACCTTAACTCACACATATATTAATGCATCTATTCATGTTAACAGTGTTAAGTAGTTAACATTAGGTAATGCATTAGATAATATGAAATAATGGGCAATGCCTGTAAATAGCCTTAATGTTTTAAGGTTAACTTACAGTGCATATTTACATTAATTTATGTAGCGGTTGACACACTAAGAGTGATCATTTTTAACTCATCTACGCTAAAGGTAAAAATGCCATTGTGTCTATTCATATTAACAGCACAAGTAGTTAACATTAGTTAATGCATTAGATAACATGAACTAATCATGAACAATGCCTCTTATTTAGCCTTAATGTTTTAAGGTTAACTTACTGTACTTACATTAGTTTATGTAGCAGTTGACACATTTCTAACTCTCCACTCACTCACACTAAATTAAGGTAAAAAAATACCATTGTGTACCTTATCAGCATTATTTATTAACAAGGCATTGATTTGGGCTGTAAATATAATTCTGAAGTGCAAACCATCTGAACATTAACAGATATGTTGTTCATGTTTATATGCAGTTTACTATCATTACTTACATTCAACAAAGCATTTATTAATGGAATATGTGAACCTTATTGTAAAGTGTACACTATTTCATCATTAACTGATGTGTTACTAACATTTGTTGACCCTTTATTAACATGACTTACCATTAACAAAGCATTTATTAATGGAATTTGTGAACCTTATTGTAAAGTGTACACTATTTCAACATTAACTGATGTGTTACTAACATTTGTTGATCCTTTATTAACATGAATTACCATTAACAAAGCATTCATTAATGGAATTTGTGAACCTTATTGTAAAGTGTACACTATTTCATCATTAACTGATGTGTTACTAACATTTGTTGACCCTTTATTAACATGACTTACCATTAACAAAGCATTTATTAATGGAATTTGTGAACCTTATTGTAAAGTGTACACTATTTCAACATTAACTGATGTGTTACTAACATTTGTTGATCCTTTATTAACATGACTTACCCTTAACAAAGCATTCATTAATGGAATTTGTGAACCTTATTGTAAAGTGTACACTATTTCAACATTAACTGATGTGTTACTAACATTTGTTGATCCTTTATTAACATGACTTACCCTTAACAAAGCATTCATTAATGGAATTTGTGAACCTTATTGTAAAGTGTACACTATTTCATCATTAACTGATGTGTTACTAACATTTGTTGATCCTTTATTAACATGACTTACCCTTAACAAAGCATTCATTAATGGAATTTGTGAACCTTATTGTAAAGTGTACACTATTTCATCATTAACTGATGTGTTACTAACATTTGTTGACCCTTTATTAACATGACTTACCCTTAACAAAGCATTCATTAATGGAATTTGTGAACCTTATTGTAAAGTGTACACTATTTCATCATTAACTGATGTGTTACTAACATTTGTTGACCCTTTATTAACATGACTTACCCTTAACAAAGCATTCATTAATGGAATTTGTGAACCTTATTGTAAAGTGTACACTATTTCATCATTAACTGATGTGTTACTAACATTTGTTGACCCTTTATTAACATGACTTACCCTTAACAAAGCATTCATTAATGGAATTTGTGAACCTTATTGTAAAGTGTACACTATTTCATTATTAACTGATGTGTTACTAACATTTGTTGATCCTTTATTAACATGACTTACCCTTAACAAAGCATTCATTAATGGGATTTGTGAACCTTATTGTAAAGTGTACACTATTTCATCATTAACTGATGTGTTACTAACATTTGTTGACCCTTTATTAACATGACTTACCCTTAACAAAGCATTCATTAATGGAATTTGTGAACCTTATTGTAAAGTGTACACTATTTCATCATTAACTGATGTGTTACTAACATTTGTTGACCCTTTATTAACATGAATTACCATTAACAAAGCATTCATTAATGGAATTTGTGAACCTTATTGTAAAGTGTACACTATTTCATCATTAACTGATGAGTTACTAACATTTGTTGACTCTTTATTAACATGAATTACCATTAACAAAGCATTTATTAATGGAATTTGTGAACCTTATTGTAAAGTGTACACTATTTCATCATTAACTGATGTGTTACTAACATTTGTTGACCCTTTATTAACATGAATTACCATTAACAAAGCATTCATTAATGGAATTTGTGAACCTTATTGTAAAGTGTACACTATTTCATCATTAACTGATGTGTTACTAACATTTGTAGATCCTTTATTAACATGACTTACCATTAACAAAGCATTTAAATGAAAAATAAAATGTCTGTAATTGTTTACCCATTTTGTAATATTTAGTTTGTTTGCTGTGAGGCGTTTTCTCCTATGCAGTGACTGACAATGCATAAGACACACCAAAGCACAACATAAATTCACAAATCACATCAACTTTATTTGTTCGCTGTACTCCAAATCTTTATAATCCATATGTTTGTAAGGAACATATCCAAATTCTGCGTTTTTTCCGTCGTTCTTCATCTTCATTCTCAGCAGCAACCGTCATAGTCAAAGCCCGCGCTCGCTATGATTCAAATTTTAAAAAGTCGCGCGCGCCCACGAGATCCGTTACGGCATGGTTTACGGCACTGATATCAAACGCTCATTGGTTCTCACCTGCTTCGTCACAGATTGCGACATGCCGTGTTTCAGTGGATTGACATTTGAGTGCGCGCCTTCACGGAGAGAAGCCGGATTCATCATATTTTCATGGATTATTATCTTAAATTCTGCTCTGTACCCTATTAAAACTATTACCGCCAGAGAGGACTGCGACTGCAACTCATCATCATTTGAACTAACATACTTTCGGTACAACTTTTGACATTTTTGCAAAAAAATAAATTATTGTGATTACGCTTGTCTCTTATTCTTTTATTTATAACTGTACGGAGATTTAAGAAATGGTTATGGGTAGGTTTATGGGTAGGTGTGGATTATTGGCTCAAAATATCGTTTAATTTCATTAATGAATGCTTTGTTAAGGGTAAGTCATGTTAATAAAGGATCTACAAATGTTAGTAACACATCAGTTAATGATGAAATAGTGTACGCTTTACAATAAGGTTCACAAATTCCATTAATTAATGCTTTGTTGAATGTAAGTAATGATAGTAAACTGCATATAAACATGAACAACATGTCTGTTAATGTTCAGATGGTTTGCACTTCGTAATTATATTTACAGCCCAAATCAATGCCTTGTTAATAAATAATGCTGATAAGGTACACAATGGTATTTTTTACCTTATTTTAGTGTAAGTGAGTGGAGAGTTAGAAATGTGTCAACTGCTACATAAACTAATGTAAGTACAGTAAGTTAACCTTAAAACATTAAGGCTAAATAAGAGGCATTGTTCATGATTAGTTCATGTTATCTAATGCATTAACTAATGTTAACTACTTGCGCTGTTAATATGAATAGATTCATTAATATATGCATGATTTAATGTTAACAATGATTAACTAATGCATTAACTAATGTTAACTACTTGCGCTGTTAACATGAATAGATGCATTAATACATGCGTGAGTTAACGTTAACAAACATTAACTAATGCTGAACAGAGGTGTTGTTCATGGTTAGGTAAAATTAACTAATGCATTAACTAATGTTAACTAATACAACCTTATTGTAAAGTGTTACCCAGATTTTTTGTTATAATAAATTCTGTTCTAATAAATGTGCTTTAAAAACACACATTTACAACAACTGGAGAAAAGCAAAAGTTAAAACATCAAGAGTCAGGAGCCCAACTAGAGCTCACCTCCATAACAGTGACTTCAAACTTTATTATTTTCAATAAAACATCAACACCTCATTAAGAAGTTTGGTCCCACTTTATATTAAGTGGCCTTAACTACTATGTACTTACATTTAAATTAATCATTTGATACAATGCACTTATTGTGTACATACATGTTTTTACATTGTACTTATAAAAAACACCTGCATGTAATTACATCTGTAATTAATTTCTGTAATTACATTTATAATAACACTGTTGACCCATCCCTTAACCCTTACCCCCACCCTTAAACCTACCCATACCACCAAAGCTTTCCCTGACATTACCCGTATCCACCTCAATAGCAGCAAAAGTGTTTTGCAATTCAATATGAACCCAATAAGTACATTGTACTTATTTTTTGATGTAAGTACATAGTTGTTAAGGCCACTTAATATAAAGTGGGACCAGAAGTTTTGTATGAAAGAAAGTCATACTGGATTGCAATAAATGAAGATGCTGAGATCTAAAGAGATCTGTGTGTTTAATGTCCTGTTATCTTATCATTGTGTTGAAGAGTAGAGCCTGTGCTTCAGGCAGTGATGATCCAGAAACACTGATGTTCTGTTGCATGTTGCTTTATTTAAAGGCAGTGACTGTGTATTTTTTATACCTTGTATGGAGGTTCCATATCAGACACCAAAAACAAACAAAAAAAACCATCATAAAAACTTTCATTCTGACATTCCGACGTCTTTTCAATGTGTGCCAAGACATCAAAAAGACATCTACTGGACATAACTTAGTGGGATGTGCCACTGGGCCATCACTCAATCTGAATGGCACGGACTACGGACTATTTAAATTGAGCAGTGTCACTTTTTATATGTTTGGTTGACTGTATAATAACTGCACAGTGTTGGCCCAGGTTTGGCCCACTTCTGGCCCATGTGGAATCTACATGGGCCAGATGTGGGCCAGATCTGGGCCAACAATATTTTGCTTTCTAGGTAGCATTTTCTGTGAAAATAACCTTAGAATGTTTGTCAACCAATCAGATTCAAGCATTCAACAGCCTCAAAGTATAAACAGAAATATATTTTCTTTCCATAAGGGTTGTGTTTAGCACGAAATGATTCCAGATATGTTATACCCAAGATTAACTCCTTTTAAAAATAATAATAATAATAATAATAATAATAAAAAAAATATTTAATTTAGCTGAGGCACATAATGTTGGTGCTCACTGATTCACATTGATTTCTGATTTCCAATCTTAAGACATGATTAATACATGATTATAATATACTAGCCACAAGGGCTTACAGAGATCCTTAAACACAAATAAGGAATTTAAAAAAACTCACCATAATCTTCAGTTAGTCTACATTATGTCGTGATTAAATATAAAGAAATATATATATAAATATATATCTAATGATGAGTATATGATGCCTTTTGACTTCTCACAAAATTCCATTTCTGAAGTTAGTAAATAACAGAAAAAGAAAGAATTTATAGAGTCAGAACTTGTTAACAGTGATTCTGGCCATTTAGGCTCTTAAAATGGATCAAACAGAAATTGATCCACTGGAGGAAAACAGACCCTCAAATGAATAATTTAGACAATTTACACCTCAATAACAGTTTACTGAAGAAAACATTTGAACTATTTAAGAAAACATATAATCAGATGATTTCTGGCAGTGATGGGAGAAACAAAGCCTTCTGAAACCAATTGCTTCTCTAAATAATTCACAGTTTCGAAGCACTCAAAATATCACACACTGGTGACACCTGCTGTTCAGAATGGTGTAAATGCAGCAAAAACACACAAACACCTTTTACAAACCAATTGCGAAGTTTTATCAAAAGTGTAAACTATTCAATACAATTAACAAATCATCTAATACAATTAAATATGATGCATCTGTATATGTCATTTTACCAAATTTTATGACTTGTTTTGTTTATGGAGAGCTTGGTTAATCAGGTCAATAAGAGGGTATTAATTACTCTTCCTTTTTATTATACAAATCCGTCATTTAAAATGTCTAAAAATGTATGAAACTGATCTGAGATCCGGTAAAACCCACATAAGACACTGGTTCTTGCACAGAGATCATAGTGGTGAACTACTGAAATTTTAAAACGTTTCAAGACAGATATGACATAATGAAAACTAGTTTAACGAAATCACATGTTTTTGGCAGTTTGATACACACTCCAAATCACTGGTTCATGCACAGAGATCATAGTGGTGAACCACTGAAATTTTGAAACGTTTCAAAATAGTTATGATGTAATGAAGCCTGTTTAACAAAATCACATGACTTTGATACGTTCTTCAAATCACTAGTTCAATACAAGATTCCCAAATGTTTCAAAGCTTCACAAGCTGTTTCAAAAGAGCCCATCACTAGCTTCAGATAAAACTGCCTGACAAGGTTGAAATTATGTGTAAATAAATATTACTTTATAAACCAAGCTATGAATGGAAATGAAGTTAAAGAAAGTGAACACAAGCATTTTATTATCTTATATGAAAGATGTGTCTATCCTTTCACTCATAATTGCTGCAGATGAAGTTGAGCTTCTCAGT
Organism: Megalobrama amblycephala; assembly: GCF_018812025.1. Taxonomy (NCBI): domain Eukaryota; kingdom Metazoa; phylum Chordata; class Actinopteri; order Cypriniformes; family Xenocyprididae; genus Megalobrama; species Megalobrama amblycephala. The sequence continues at coordinate 5,597,152 of NC_063046.1, read as the reverse complement.
CTCAGGAAAGCTGATCCAGCGCTGATCTCCTCCACACTGAACTGCTCCAGATGTCGCTGCAGACTCACAGTTATCTGAATCGTCGTTCTTCTGATGACACACAGTCTCTCCACGCACCCAGTACCAGATGCACAAAATGCGGGATTGACGTAAACCCAACCACACCGCCTCAGTAGACGCCTGTTTAACCACATTCATCACACGACGCTGAATCTCTTCTGAATGAACCGAGACCAGATCCACATGATTCTGTCTGCAGTATCTCAGAGCTTCAGACCACGTCAGATTCTCTTTGATCAGAATCAGTTTTTCTGGACACAAAACAAACCACAAGCAGAAACTAGAGAGAGACTGATCAAAAACAACATGCAGAACAAACACTGTGGAGGAATTTGTCATGTCAGACATGTAGTGTGAACTTTAAGATATCTGGAGGTGATGGATGGATTGTGTGTGTTTGTGAGGATCTGCTCACCTTCATGACACACAAAAGGAAATTCTAAGTTGCAAGGGGCATCATTCCAAAGTCCCTGAGTGTTCATGATCTCTACACAGTTTTCAACACCTCCAACATTATTAGGTTCACTAGGCCTCCAGTATCTGAATGTGGAGTTACTCTGATCTGACCACTGCCATGGGTCTGTGAACAGACCGATCCAGATCAATGATCCAGATAACTGACGATCACTAATGAACTGCTGAAGCTGTTGATTCTCATTCTGGTTCCTCACACTGACCAGATCAATGTGATTCTGTCTGCAGTAACTCTGAGCGTCTCTCCAATTCTTCGTCTGATTGACAAAGACGAGTCCTGTGCTCACTTTAAGAAAAACAAATGGGGAAAAACTAATGAATCAGTTTGTTCATTATTTTTATGCTGCTTTATGGTTTGAATGTGAACAGGTCACAGGTCTGTTGATTCAGACACAAATAGAATGAGAAAAGCAGAGGAAGATGTTTTACTGCAGCTAAATATGTTAGTTAAAGGGGACCTATTATGCAAAATTCACAGGTTTGGACATAAATGTGTGTTGGCAGTGTGTGAACACAACCACCCTATAGTGATAAAAATCCACCCACTCCTTTTTTTTAATCCACATAAATCATAAGCAGTGTCTCAGAACAAGCCGTTTCCAGATCCCTGGCAGTGTGACCTTACTTTAGCCACAGGCCCCGCCCACGAATGTTGACAGACTAAAGTAAAACTAAAGTATACCTGTTCTATCTCCATGCAGCATGTATTTGCAGTTTCTGACATTACAGTGCAGACTGACTCCGGGGGAATCAGCTCTTGAAGCTCCGCCCTCTTAGGCTGGGAGCAGCAGCTCATTTGCATTTAAAGGGCCCACGCTGAAACAATCAGTTTTTGCTCAACCACTAAAAGTTGCAATTTTAATATGCTATAAAAAATTATCTGTGGGGTATTTTGAGCTACAATTTCACATACACACTCACATATCACACACTTCTTTTACATCTTGTAAAATGGGTCATAATAGGTCCCCTTTAACTAGTCCATAGGCTTCTAGTCACTGCTGTATATTTATTATGAGTATTATCAGATCTTTAACAACTATTCATGCCAGTCTCTCTCTCTCTCTCTCTCTCTCTCTCTCTGTGATTTACTCTACAGGGTCTTTAATTGCAGGTTGTCTATACAAAAACTGACTCAACTGATCGAAAGTCTGACAAATAACTATTCTCTTCTATATTCATAATAAAATGTTCTATATGTTTAGTATTGCATTAACATTTAGAATGCGGTGCATCTATAAATGAGTGGTTGATTTTAAATAGCTGAACTCACTGTTGTTGCAGATGAAAGGTATTGCATTACTGCATGAATAATCATGAAATTGTCCATTCAGCATCAAGCCACACTCATCTCCACCATCAGGTTGTTGAGGTCCCCAGTTCAGATAGAGCGCAGGTTCACCTGAAGACCACTGCCATTTATAAACACTCGTCTTCTGCAGTCCAATCCAGAAATGCTGAACACCATTCACACTCTTCTTCACCTCTTCCATGTCATTCATGTTGTCAGCGGTGGCCAGATCTGTGTATTTCTCTCTGCAGTATCTCTGAGCGTCAGTCCAGTTCTTCGACTGGCTTATATAGTAATACTGACGCTGAACACATTCAGATACGGAGCAGAGAGCTGTGAAAGAGAGGGTTTGATTTAATGCTTTTCATAACAGAGTCAAACCTGATGAAACTATAAACCATCAATAAAACAACAAACACACTCACCAATGAGAAGAAGAATGAAATATAGAGTTTGCTCCATTTCTGAGGAAGAAATGTTAGAGAAAAACATAGATGTAATAAGAACAGGCCCGTGGCATAGGCGACATATACTGTAAAATGAATTAGTTAGACTTTAAAAAAAAGCATGCAGATTGCCTTAAAAAAACTACGTAAAGTGAAATAGGAAAAGTATGTTGTACTGACAAATGCTTAGTTAGTATAGTTCACTTACACTAGAGTTCTAGTAACTAAAAAAGAACAGTAGGGAGTACTTGACGATAATCGTGATATTCAAAGCATGAAATATAGATATCGTGTTAATTTAGGGTATGGCAATATACCGGTATTGGCAATAACCACAATATTTAAAATGAATAGGATGCTTATGATATCATGACATGTAAATACTCCAGCGCCAGTACCAGTACTCAGGTGGCAGTATTGCACCTTAACGCTGACATCTGTCAAACAAGAAGACACAGCACATGCAGCTATTCCGAGAAGAAAACAGCTCCCAATCCGCAGGATTTGTCTAGCTACAGTCAGTGCGTAGGGTGGCAACACCACCAACCTTTGTACTAGTCATGGAATGGGAAATGTTATATTAACCTGTTAACAACGATTTTCTGTGTTCATATATTTAAATGAAGGGTGATTATTTTAATAAGTACCGCGTTTTCTTTACTCGTCTTACTCAGCATGATGTAGCTATGCGTGCAGTTATATGCCCTCAAAATTCAAGATACACAGGCATTTTTTACCCAGACGAGTTTGTCATTATATCATATAAGATGTAGTTACATTACAATATCACACGAGCAAGAGTGCCGTTTTCCCCAAATCAGCACAAATGCAACAGAAATCTTTTTGTTTTGTGACTGAATCCACATTTAGAACAAATCAGTTTAATGATTAAAATTAAGACAGTGACTTGCTGCCAGTAGCTGAAAACATCCCAGATCTTTGAGTTCAGCTCATGAAAAATGGGGGCAAAAACAAAAGTGTTGCATTTATAATTTTGTTCAGTGTATAACAGAGCGTTTTTAGTTGTTTTCGGGGATCCGTGTGAATGGGGATAATTTTGACAACATTGTCATCTGTACAAAGAAACAGCTTTTATTTTTTTTTTTTTCAAGGCATGGCAAGGCAAGGCAAGAAACACAACTACAACTGACTTGCAGGCACAGCCTTAGATGAAATAAATTGAAGATAAAAGAGGATGTTAAATCTCTCAAGATCTCAGCAGAGGATGATTAAACAACTCCACAAACAGCATTACCAGCTACACTTACTAACAACCCTGCTCATGGAGAACTCCTGTCTTGCAGTGATCGGCTCCAACATACTTGCCTGTAATTTTCAAGTAATCCTGAGCACCTTGATTAGCATAACTGAAATTTGGTGATTAACATCAATAATGTTGAAAGTGAAGTACAACATTGAAGCTGTTCAGCAGTTAATGAGAATTAAGTGAAGATTAATGTTGATGTTTTGTTGAAAGCTTCTTTGGAAGTTGCTATTATAGTGATCAGTGTTTGCTTTAGCTGTGCTCTTGAACCTTGCATTTTTAGTCACACTGTAACAGTGCATTTATAAAATGCTTTTTTTTTTTTTGGGAAAGAAAGTTACAAAGAAAATAGACTTTTTTTCAATTATTGATGGTAATGTAATCATGAAGTTGTCTTATTACACTGAAATGCACTAAACTTATATGTGCACCTTGTATTGAAAATAAATGTTTTTTTTTTTTTTACTATCATCTCAGTAACAGAATTTTTACTATATATATATATATATATATATATATATATATATATATATATATATATATATATGTAATTAAATTATATATATATATTAGTAAAATGAGATATTATTTTGCTCACCTTTAATAGTTTCTTTCCATGAAGAACTTCTGACAGTGATATTCAGTTTTTTATACTGAAACACTCATGTAGCTTATATATCCTGCTGGCATTGGGGGAAGTCACAGGTACATGGAAGACTGATAAAATACTGTATAAGATTAGATTACAGTGTTATGTTTCACTTCCCCATCTGTCTTTTGGAATGAAAGCATACTTGTGAAACCAGCTTGAGAATGACAGATGTTCTCCCACAGGAAAATATGCCAAGCACAATTAATAGATTCTTCCTTAACTCAACAAATGTTCATATTTATACATTTACAACTTCATAAAAAATGTGATTTATTATTATTTTTTTTTTCTGTGTCAAACCCACAACAGATCTTTGAACGGGGTGAGTTCACACTTGTAGTTCAGTTCTCCTGTATGTATATATATATATATATATATATATATATATATATATATATATATATATATATATATATACACAGGTGCTGGTCATATAATTAGAATATCATCAAAAAGTTGATTTATTTCACTAATTCCATTCAAAAAGTGAAACTTGTATATCATATTCATTCATTACACACAGACTGATATATTTCAAATGTTTATTTCTTTTAATTTTTTTTATGATTATAACTGACAACTAAGGAAAATCCCAAATTCAGAATCTCAGAATCTAGAATATTACTTAAAGGGTTAGTTCACCCAAAAATTAAAATTCTGTCATTTATTACTTACCCTCATGCCGTTCCACACCCGTAAAACCTTCGTTCATCTTAAGAACACAAATTAAGATATTTTAGTTGAAATCCGATGGCTCTGTGAGGCCTTCATAGGGAGCAATATCCTCTCTCAAGATCCATAAAGGTACTAAAAACATATTTAAATCGGTTCATGTGAGTACAGTGGTTCAATATTAATAAAATAAAAAAATAAAAAAATAACGACTTATTAAGTGATGGCCAATTACAAAACACTGCTTCAGGAAGATTCGGAGCACAAATGAATCAGTGTATCGAATCATGATTCAGATTGGGTGTCAAACTGCCAACGGCTGTAATCACGTGACTTTGGCGCTCCGAACAGCAGATTTGGTACACTGATTCATTTGTGCTCCGATGCTTCCTGAAGCAGCCATCACTAAATAAGTCATTATTTTGTTGTTTTTTTTGGCGCTCCAAAAATATTCTCGTCGCTTTATAATATTAATATTGAACCACTGTACTCACATGAACCGATTTAAATATGTTTTTAGTATCTTTATGGATCTTGAGAGAGGAAGTGCCATTGCTCCCTATGGAGGCCTCACGGAGCCATCGGATTTCGACTAAAATATCTTAATTTGTGTTCTGAAGATGAACGACAGGTGTGGAACGGCATGAGGGTAAGTAATAAATTAATTTTTGGGTGAACTAACCCTTTAAGACCAATACAAAAAAAGGATTTTTAGAAATCTTGGCCAACTGAAAAGTATGAACATGAAAAGTATGAGCATGTACAGCACTCAATACTTAGTTGGGGCTCCTTTTGCCTGAATTACTGCAGCAATGCGGCGTGGCATGGAGTCGATCAGTCTGTGGCACTGCTCAGGTGTTATGAGAGCCCAGGTTGCTCTGATAGTGGCCTTCAGCTCTTCTGCATTGTTGGGTCTGGCATATCGCATCTTCCTCTTCACAATAACACATAGATTTTCTATGGGGTTAAGGTCAGGCGAGTTTGCTGGCCAATTAAGAACAGGGATACCATGATCCTTAAACCAGGTACTGGTAGCTTTGGCACTGTGTGCAGGTGCCAAGTCCTGTTGGAAAATTAAATCTGCATCTCCATAAAGTTGGTCAGCAGCAGGAAGCAAGAAGTGCTCTAAAACTTCCTGGTATACGGCTGCGTTGACCTTGGACCTCAGAAAACACAGTGGACCAACACCAGCAGATGGCATGGCACCCCAAACCATCACTGACTGTGGACCTCAAGCAACGTGGATTGTATGCCTCTCCTCTCTTCCTCCAGAATCTGGGACCCTGATTTCCAAAGGAAATGCAAAATTTACTTTCATCAGAGAACATAACTTTGGACCACTCAGTAGCAGTCCAGTCCTTTTTTTCTTTAGCCCAGGCGAGACGCTTCTGCTGCTGTCTGTTGTTCAAGAGTGGCTTGACACAAGGAATGCGACAGCTGAAACCCATGTCTTGCATACGTCTGTGCGTAGTGGTTCTTGAAGCACTGACTCCAGCTGCAGTCCACTCTTTGTGAAACTCCCCCACATTTTTGAATGGGTTTTGTTTAGGGTGCGGTTATCCCTATTGCTTGTACACTGTTTTCTACCACATCTTTTCCTTCCCTTCGCCTCTCTATTAATGTGATTGGACACAGAGCTCTGTGAACAGCCAGCCTCTTTTGCAATGACCTTTTGTGTCTTGCACTCCTTGTGCAAGGTGTCAATGGCCATCTTTTGGACAACTGTCAAGTCAGCAGTGTTTCCCATGATTGTGTAGCCTACAGAACTACAAACCCAATTCCAAAAAAGTTGGGACACTGTACAAATTGCGAATAAAAACAGAATGATGAAGTTTCAAATTTCAGTATTTTATTCAGAATACATCATAGATGACATATCAAATGTTTAAACTGGGAAAATTTATCATTTTAAGGGAAAAATAATTTGATTTTAAATTTCATGGCATCAACACATCTCAAAAAAGTTGGGACAAGGCCATGTTTACCACTGTGTGGCATCCCCTCTTCTTTTTATAACAGTCTGCAAACGTCTGAGGACTGAGGAGACAAGTTGCTCAAGTTTAGGAATAGGAATGTTGTCCCATTCTTGTCTAATACAGGCTTCTAGTTGCTCAACTGTCTTAGGTCTTCTTTGTCGCATCTTCCTCTTTATGAGGCGCCAAATGTTTTCTATGGGTGAAAGATCTGGACTGCAGGCTGGCCATTTCAATACCCGGATCTTTCTTCTATGCAGCCATGATGTTGTAATTGATGCAGTATGTGGTCTGCCATTGTCATGTTGGAAAATGCAAGGTCTTCCCTGAAAGAGACAACGTCTGGATGGGAGCATATGTTGTTCTAGAACTTGGATATACCTTTCAGCATTGATGGTGCCTTTCCAGATGTGTAAGCTGCCCATGCCACACGCACTCATGCAACCCCATACCATCAGAGATGCAGGCTTCTGAACTGAACGCTGATAACAACTTGGGTTGTCCTTGTCATCTTTAGTCCGGATGACATGGTGTCCCAGTTTTCCAAAAAGAACTTCAAATTTTGATTCGTCTGACCACAGAACAGTTTTCCACTTTGCCACAGTCATGAGCCTTGGCCCAGACAAAATGCCTGCGCTTCTAGATCATGTTTAGATATGGCTTTTTTTTTTACTATAGAGTTTTAGCCGGCAACAGCGAATGGCACGGTGAATTGTGTTCACCGACAATGTTTTCTGGAAGTATTCCTGAGCCCATGTTGTGATTTCCATTACAGTAGCATTCCTGTATGTGATGCAGTGCCGTCTAAGGGCCCGAAGATCACAGGCATCCAGTATAGTTTTCCGGCCTTGACCCTTACGCTCAGAGATTGTTCCAGATTCTCTGAATCTTTGGATGATATTATGCACTGTAGATGATGATAACTTAAAACTCTTTGCAATTTTTCTCTGAGAAACTCCTTTCTGATATTGCTCCACTATTTTCTGCAGCAGCATTGGGGGAATTGGTGATCCTCTGCCCATCTTGACTTCTGAGAGACACTGCCACTCTGAGAGGCTCTTTTTATACCCAATCATGTTGCCAATTGACCTAATAAGTTGCAAATTGGTCCTCCAGCTGTTCCTTATATGTACATTTAACTTTTCCGGCCTCTTATTGCTACCCGTCCCAACTTTTTTGGAATGTGTAGCTCTCATGAAATCCAAAATGAGCCAATATTTGGCATGACATATCAAAATGTCTCACTTTCAACATTTGATATGTTATCTATATTCTATTGTGAATAAAATATAAGTTTATGAGATTTGTAAATTATTGCATTCTTTTTTTATTCAGAATTTGTACAGTGTCCCAACTTTTTTGGAATCGGGTTTGTACATTTAACTTTTCCGGCCTCTTATTGCTACCTGTCCCAACTTTTTTGGAATGTGTAGCTCTCATGAAATCCAAAATGAGCCAATATTTGGCACAACACTGTGACACTGTCACATAAAAAACATGTTTTACCACTCTATTTATTACAATGATTTTATGTATAATAGAGTTTTAATTGGTTTACATGTTTTTTAGTCCATTTTATTCCTCTTAACATTTTCACATGACAGGAAGCTGGTAAAACATCTGTATAAAGAGAGCAGCATGGCAAACAAACAAAAGACTCACTAACAGTCAACAACTCACCTGGATTGTGGAGTTACCAATTTTGTGGACTTACCTCTCCAGTCACAACCTTACAACTCTTGGATTATCACTTCCGTGGACATTTGTACATACACCGGTGGACACTCACATTGGGACTTTATCAGCACACTAGGATTCTTGGACTGTTTTAGGGTATGGTACTTTGGACTGTATGCTTTTAACAGACTGAGTTTTCCTGGTTTTATTGTGTTGTTTTAAAGTTCCTGTGAATATTGTAAATACACAATTCTTATTTAAACGTATCACTGTTTTATGTCTCATGCTTTTAACCACTAATATACTCACACAGTAAAATCTGACCCCATTTTAAATCTTGTGACTCAACCAATTTGGCTGATTGTTACAACATTTCAAAATGTCTCACTTTCAACGTTTTAAATATGTTATCTATATTCTATTGTGAATAAAATATAGGTTTATGAGATTTGTAAATTATTGCATTCCTTTTTTATTCACAATTTGTACAGTGTCCCAACTTTTTTGGAATCGGGTTTGTATACTCTGCTGGCACTGCATGGTGGAAGTCACACATACATGGAAGATTGGTAAAAGGTAAGTATAGGATTGTTACAAACAGAGGAGGTCGGAGACACAGGTAAAGTTCACGGTGTTTATTTGAGACAACCAGAGCAGTGAGCAGGTGAGTGAAAGCAGATAAGGTTCTTAACAGATGATTATCAAGGCAGTGATACTTGTCTTGATCTTCTCTCCAGGATTCGAGGATGGCGGGCAGACGTGGAGCAGAGAACACACGGAGACACTCGTGGAAGACAGGAGAACACTGAGGATCTAGGAAACACACTGGAGACAGGTAAGTAGTCTGTAAGGTAGGCATTCAGGTAAGCATGCGATAACGAGACCGGACAATGACTGTGTGGCTGTGAGTGTCTCTTATAGTGCTGCTGATTGGGATGGTGATGAGTGTCAGGTGTGCGTGATCTCTGGTGAGGGAGTGCGACGTGATTGGCTGAGTGAAGAGCCTGGCGTGTCTGTGACATTGATTAGAAAATGCCATCTTTCACTTCCTTGTCTGTCTTTTGGAATGAAACCACACTTGTGAAACCAGATGGAGAATGACAGATAAGACAAGCACAACATTAATAGATTCTTCTTTAACTCTCTCTCTCTCTCTCTCTCTATATATATATATATATATATATATATATATATAAAGTGTCTTTTGCTAGCTTTTCTGTCTGAGTCAAAGGTGGTTCTGTACACTGTCATGTTGTTGAATAAACTGATGAATAAACTGAGAGGCCTGAATGTTTTATCAAGCAGGGACCGAAAATAAAGTACACAAAAACTTTCAACAAGAAGACATTGACAACATTCTGGTATGTTGTGTAATGTCAAAAAACAACATTTGATGTTATCTCTCCTCATGTGTTTTTATGATGTCAGTGACAAACAGTTTGTATTTATGTCAAACCAACAACAGATCTTTGAGCTTGGGATGAGTTAACACAGTTTGGTTCTCTTGGTCCTTTTGTTTTTTCCCCGTTTTCACAGGATTGTAAATGCAATGTAATTTTTTGTTCATTCACATTTATTCATTTTCAGCATTTAGTAATTTATTTGTAATAAACACTTAAAATTATTTATTTGTTATTTATTTGTTAAATAATGTTTTTTAAAACATATGTGCAGAATGTGACGTCATATTGTGTCCACTGCAGTGTACATAGAAAGAATTTTTTCTGCTCTCTTGAGTGCAGGTCCACCTTCGGTGTTGTGTAAGGCAGGCTTTTTTGTGCTCATTTCCTGTTGCTGTAATGATTCATGTAAAGTCAGATGTTCTTTATATGTGTGTCAGTAAATCAAACGAGTGACCAAACGGTCAACTTCACATTATTTATCTTAGTAGGATAAAAATAATCTATTATTTGAAATTATTAAATTATATATAGAAAGAGATCAAAGAATGCTCCCTTTAAAATCACTGGAGCTGTCAATCAAACAGCACAAGTTTATCAGTGAATGAGTTCTGGAAAACTGTTATAATAAACAAATCTCTTATTTACATTGTGTTTGCACTGTTAATTATGATGAAGTCATTTCTTAGTGTTCAGAAATCAGGTTGCAATGATGAGATCAATGCTTTCATTTGCTCAACAACATGTCTGTGATCGACAATGTTCATCACTGCAACCTTTTGTAAGATTGAAAATATCCAAAGATATTTTAAAATGAACAAAGACATTTGCTTTAGTGTTTCAACCTCCTCTCTCCTGCTATAAGGGCCATTGGAAGGCACAGAGGTGTTGATAGTGATCAAGCCCTATAGGCCAAGATGTATGTACATTGGGGGTCTACGAATGGTCACACCTTTTAGTACAGAGGGGGAAGATTTAATCTTCTGATTGGTCAGTTTGAATGTCTCACATTTGGGTTTCAGTCACATGGTCAAGAAAGGGATAAAGGTTGCTCTGTTGCTTTGTCCCATCATTTTCTGGACTCTCTCTTCCTTCCTCAAAAAGACATCTTCTGGACATAACTTTGTTTATTGGGATGTGGGTCAGCCCTTACTTTGAAAGGCACAGACTATGGACTATTTAAATTGAGCAGTGTCACTTTTTATATGTTTGGTTGGCTATATAATATATTTTTGTCTACCAGAGGTTAGGGAGTTGATTGAGGTGCCCTGTGGCGCCAACACTGTGTAGGCTGTGAAGACCTTTTGAAATAACTCAAATCATTTGGCGAAGTGATATGGAACTGTCAAGACCTACCCAGACAGCACATAGTATTGGCCCACATGGGCCAGATGTGGGTAGAGTTTCCTTGAAAATAATTGCAAACCTTAGAATGTTTGTCAACCAATCATATTCAAGCATTTAACAGCCCTGTAGTATAAATAGAAATATATCTTCTTTCCATAAGGGCTATGTTTAGCACAAAAGGATTGAATGAAAATGAATACATGTTGAATGTAACACTTTGCTTTTTCACTAAAATAATTTTATTGTATTTTGTATTGATTTATTTCTGTTTTCCTTTGAGTAATATATGTTAATTCTGCTGTTAGCTGTTCAGAGACATTTATTTTGAAATTTTCTCCTGCTGCTCTACTGACGCCATTTTCAAGTGAGTGCGCGCCTTTCGCCAGTTCGCATTGCTTATGCTGGGGAGAGGTAAGCGTTTTTCAGAATTCTTCATTTTACGAATGAAATAAGTTTACAAAGTGTATAAATTGACTAAATATCTTATTGTAAATAGTACGGACACTATTTGCAGTGTTTTGTTCTGTATGGTTACGCGTGAGTGGGTTGAGAAGTTATATCGTGTGGGCCGTATGATATGCTATTGACATGGTTTTGAGTCATTAATTAGCTAACATATGTTATATCATACAGGAATGTGTCATTGTGGAATGCCCACGAGTGATATATAAATGTCAATCCACAGAGTGAAGTTAATGCTGGGTGTGGCTGTCAGTAAATCCCTTTTGGTGAACAGAAGTAAAAGTGTCCTGGGTCTTCTTAAGGCAGGAACACTCCAAGCCGACGGTCGGCCGTGGGGCAGTTTTTGTTCGTCGGCCGACTAAGTGTTCCGCACCGTCGGCTGAAGTTGGTCCTCGTCTGCTTTTTTTTTCAGCTGATTCGAATCGGCGTCGGAGCTCGTCAGGCCATCTGATCATTCTGATTGGCTGTTCAGATACTGCCACCTGCTGGTACGGAAAGGCATTTCATCTTACACAGGCGCAGAACGGACGTGCTACTTGGCCGTCGGCTGTCTAGCATTGGTTTGGTGTGTCAGGCCAACTTTGGACACAGACGCTGCCGACGTGAGCCAACCCCGCAGTCTGCTTTCGTCGCCATTAGTTCGTCAGCGTCGGCTTGGTGTGTTCCTGCCTTTACACACAACACAGAGGATGGTAACAGCGGTCAGCAACGGACCGGTTACATATTGTAGGAACCGTGGACGAACCAGACAAATAACTCATTCAGATGATTCTTTCAAAACATAATTCTAATTCAGAATCAAAGTTCCGGCTCCAGCCATCTACAGGAAAATCCTTGCTTAATTACTTTTATAACCCCATGCTTCCTGACAGAAGGAGAAGTGACAAACTCTGCCATTTGTGACACCAAATGGTCATCCAAGAAAATAAATTCAAAAGTCTTTGATCACCAGATCAAAAGAAACAGAGAAACAATGCAGGCCCCTTTTGTTTCTCTGAGGGACCAAACTTTACAGAAAAAAAAAAACAACAAAGACTGTTTCTACAACTAAAACTGCATCAAAATTGTCCCAAACCATTTTAAATAGACTTATCAAACATCTTTTAACTGCATACATTTTACATCATGTCCACAAATACTACCTGTAACCAGTTTTGCTTTAGAACACCCAAAATTCATATAAATGTGATAACTAGAATGACTGATTGAAAGTATGCCTAATAAGGCATACTTTAATTCTTAAATACATTTAATTCTTAAATACTTTAATACATAATTTAATTTTCTCACTTTTTTTCCAAATCATGGCTTTAGAAGCAGTGACCAGAGTAAGCAGAACAAAGAGTAACTATCGAGTAACAAGAAGCACAGACAAGCGGCTCATTCAAGCCATCAATCTTTCACTCACTTTTCTTTTCTTTTACTTAATTTTCTTTTCTGCTGAAAGTCTTGTGTTCTAAGTTTTTCCGCAAAGTTCAACCAACGACTTTTGCCGCTTCAGCTTTAACTCCAGCGACAAAGAGTGTTGTAGAAACAGCTCTAACAAGTATGAACTGTACTGAAAATTTCCTATCAAAAGAACTAATTCATCAGGGGAAACCTAGAGTTGATATGGTCAATTTGATTACTCAAGGTTTGCAAAAAAGAACAAGATGAAATCAAGAAGAAACAAGATGAGGAAGAGAAGAAGAACCACGAGAGTGGAAAGAATGAAGATGGATCCAAAGGCCAAAGAAATGCTTAAATTATTGAGACAACAGCAAAGAATTAATTTGAGATTGATCATGCTTATTAAACAATCATGTATGTTGAATACTTTTATGTGTGACTTGGAACAGATTACAAACGAGGTTGAAGCTTTGAATACAAAAGCTTCAGCGCCGGTTGAGTCTGATTATTGTAGTTAAAGGCCAAAAAGGTTAACATTTAGAATGGCCAATATGTATTTTTGTTTCTTCTACATTTTCTTATTTTCTTAGAAGTGATTAGCAGAGCTAACCACAATGTATGCTTCAGTTGCAGAAAGGAGAAGTATTAAGAGGAACTAATGCAAGGCTAACTTTTTTAAACAAGACTCAGAGTGAAATTACTTTTTACATAAGACTATTATCTGAACCTGCAATTACTTTACTCCATCGAGCCTCAAGAGCACCGGACCCTGACTGAGCCGGCGTGGACTCCACCTTGAAACCTCTGATCGTCATTCAATGCTCTCAATCCTTGGTAAGACCAAATCTTATGATGAAGTTAAGGATTGTAGAAATGTATGTATGATTAATTGGAGGTTGGGGGGGATAATAAATACAACAAGAGACTTCCTTTCATTTTGCCAGCAAGCTCAAACGTGACTGGGTTTTACCAAATACAATCTGGACCTTTAAGACACTGTGAAAAATCACCCCCTTCTCTGCACGCCGACGAGGGAAATTCACATTTAAAGTCGATTCAAGCAAGTACCTCCAGATTCTAAAGCTGAACTGGTGCATTTAAAATGAATGATTCATGGTTCGTTCAGGTCTATTTTTGCTAGGAATTCTGTTCATCATATCACTCTCTCTCTCCTTAAAACATTTTCTCTCTCTCTCCTTTCCTTTCTTACTGCAACGTACGCGTATGAATGTGTGTGTGTAGGTGTGTGTGTGTGTGTGTTTGTTTTAGATTAGTTTGTGTTAGAATAAATAAAGTCTCTTGTAGATTTTAAAAGAAAGTGTCTTGTGTTATGTGCTTCTAAAATTGAATGTCTTAAACTGTGATCTTAAAGTTACCGCGCTCTAATAAGTGTTTTCACGATTGTTGGATATTTATATCCGCTACAAGAGCTTATTACGGTTCGAGCAAATGAACGCTGGACGACTCGGTCATAAACTAAATGACTCTTTATAATTCCCTATAATTAATCATTTAATTTGAGTTAATTTTACTTCCTGTAGTTTCCTACAATATACTCAACCTTCACTACTTCAGAATAAACAATATCTTATTTAACTGAGGCACATAATGTTGCTGCTCATTTACTCACATTCATTCAGTTATTTCTAATCTAAAGTCATGATTAACACATGAAACTCATAATATACTAGTCACCCCAGGTGAAAAAAAAAGTACATTTCTGTAAAGTACTTAAAGTGCTCTATTTTCGTGCACTAATTTTGTACTTCATATATATAAAAATTCTTTAGTATTTCTTAAGATCATCTTAAGAATATCTGTGTACTCAACTGTGCTATTTTGAGACACCATGACATATGAACTAAAATGTGCTTTTAATATCCTATCTCTGTATTTAAAAAAAATATATTTAGATACTATTATAGTACATTTAAACCCATAGTGTACTACAAGTGGTAATTAAATCTATATTTTAAATACAGAGATAGTATATTAAAAGCACACTTAAGTTCATATTTCATGGTGTCTCAAAATAGCACAGTTGAGTATTCTGACTTTTTTTCTCACAAATTTGAGTTATAATTCTGACTTTTTTTTAGTTTATTTCTCAGAATTGTGACTTTATAAAACAATTCTGAGGAAAAAAAAAAGTTTTTTTTTTTTTTTTTTTTTTTTTTAATTTAGTGGTGGAAATGGCCTTCCATAAGAAACAAAGCCCTCTGAAACCAATTCACAAATGATTCGACACTGGTGACACCTGCTGTTCAGAATGGTGTAAAAAAGCAGAACCTTTTACAATCGTATCGATCACAAGTTCAATATGGAGTACCACAAGGCTCAGTACTAGGACCGTTGCTTTTCACTCTGTACATGCTGCCCTTAGGAGAGATAATTAGGAAGCATGGTGTTAGTTTTCACTGCTACGCTGACGATACTCAGCTCTATATTTCCTCGCGCCCTGGCGAAACCTACAAATTCACAAAACTAACAGAATGCATAGCTGACATTAAAAACTGGATGACAAGAAATTTCTTATTATTAAATTCAGAAAAAACTGATATCCTAATCTTTGGACCAAAAACTTCCTCACGAAAAAACCTTGAATACTCTCTAACACTTGACGGGTGCTCCATTAAACCTTCGTCCTCAGTTAGGAACCTGGGTGTGCTCTTTGATACCAATCTTTCATTTGAAAGTCATGTTTCTAGTATCTGTAAAACCGCCTTCTTCCATCTAAAAAATATATCTAAATTACGACATATGCTCTCAATGACAAATGCGGAACAGTTGGTTCATGCATTCATGACCTCAAGACTAGATTACTGTAACGCTCTACTGGGTGGTTGTTCTGCTCGGCTTTTAAACAGACTACAGTTGGTCCAAAATGCGGCAGCTAGAGTTCTTACTAGAACCAGAAAGTATGACCATATTAGCCCAGTTCTGTCAACATTACATTGGCTCCCTATTAAACATCGTATAGACTTTAAAATCTTGCTACTTACTTATAAAGCTCTAAATGGTTTAGCTCCCCAATATCTAAGCGAGCTCTTGGTGCATTATAGTCCTTCACGTCTATTGCGATCTCAGAATTCAGGCCAGTTGATAATACCCAGAATATCAAAATCAACTGAAGGCGGCAGATCCTTTTCCTATTTAGCACCTAAACTCTGGAACAATCTTCCTAGCATTGTTCGGGAAGCAGACACACTCTGTCAGTTTAAATCTAGACTAAAAACACATCTCTTTGCTCTTGCATACACATAACACATTATCAATACATTAACATTTTTCAAATCCGTTAAAGGATTGTTACGCTGCAATAATTAGGTCGGCCGGAACCGAGAACATTTCCTATAACACTAGATATACCTGTACATCAGAATAAGAATGGCATCTACGCTAATATCTGTCTCTCTGCTTATCCTGAGGTTTTCCGGGTGCTGGATCCAGGCCGTATCCAGATCAGATGGAGAACCTGTGTCTGGACCGAACTACAACGTAGCCCAGGAGACAATGGGCCTACAGATCCAGTTCTGGCTGCATCTAAATTTCAGATTTTTAAATCTCCGTATCCGCTTACATATATTTATATATAATCTATTTTTAATCTCTATAATAAAAATGTATAATTCAGATTTTGATCTCCATATCCATTTACATATATTATTTATATCTTCCAAGGGGTTTTTTCCCTCCTAGGACTTTTTTCCCAGTGCTAGCACGCTGGGTTTTTCTCCTAGGGGGTTTTTTCCACCCCTGGGAGTCAGCCGACATTGGCTTAATGTAGCACCATCTTGTATATGTTACATATTACCACGCTTGCTTGTACAGCTTATTTTTAACCATTTCTCTTTTTTCTGTGCTCCTAATATGTAAAGCTGCTTTGAAACAATTACCAATTGTAAAAAGCGCTATATAAATAAATTTGACTTGACTTGACTTGACTTGACAAACCAATTATTGATAGTTTTATTGAATGTGTAAACTATTCAATATAATTAACAAATCATCTAATACAATCAAATATGAAGTGTCTGTATATGTTATTTTACTAAATTTAATGGCTTGTTTTGTTTATGGAGAGCTTGGTCAATCAGGTCAATAAGAGGATATTAACTCTCTGAGGTCTGAAAACGCGCCGGCGCATTTTGCAGGATTTTTTTCACATTGCAGCAAAACAGACTTAAAATACTCTGTCATTTCTTGTCATAGAGACATAAGTAATATATCAATTGAAACTATAGAATGTGTTTTTTTATTTGTGTACACTCAGAGTAAAAACACAATGTTGTGCTTTTTGTAAAATAAAGAAAACTAACATGATGCGTGATCTCTCGTCTCCCTCTGAACGAAGTCCAATCTGATAGTTCTCAGAAAATGAACTGTAACTTATGAATACTAATGACAAAAAAAATGACACTTACGTCTAAAGACGTTGAAATGTCAGGTTTTAAATTGTGCAAGTCAAATCGAAAACAAACATTCTGTGTTTATGTAATTTGTATGAAAAGAGAGCCATGTCAGAAGTCTGCAAGTCATGCATTCATCGTCTCAATCGTGTATTTATTGTCTTGAAAAGTGTTTATTTGGATGTTAAAGCAATGGTTAGCGATCTATAGAAGACATGCCGTTAGTTCCTAGTTCCTTTTCTTCTTTATATGAATTTGTGGCCTAAAGGTGTACAGAGAGCGCCCTCCGGCTGCAAGTATGAATTAAAAACACCATTCCTGAAATGTCCCCTTCTTCTTTAGAATAATTTGTGGACTAAAGGTGTACAGAGAGCGCCCTCCGGCTGCAAGTATGAATTGAAAAAACAGTATCCAGCACTCATAGTGATGACAATAAATATTACTTCTCAGTATAGAAAATTGACATAAATATATAAGAATCCATCAATATTTCTCCAAATGTGCATGCTTTTAAGCTAAAAGCCTATATGAAATGCCATAGAGGTAACATAATTGTTCAGACACTTTGCATCACAGAAATACATTATATTTTAAAGAATATAATAGAATACCATTATTTTAAATTGTAATAATATTTCACAGTATTGCTGTTTATGATGAGCTGAGACATTATTACAGGTTTTTTTTTTTTTTTTTCACAGCCTACCTGACTGAAAGGCCTCATTAATATGCAAGTAATTTCAGGTCATTATTATGTGATTCTTTTGTCTTCTCAGGTGTAAATGGCCCATTATTCATGCAGATTCATGCCTCCATGCATACTGTGTTTCTTGACAAAAAGTGTCTTACAAAAACTAAATCAATATATTGTTTTATATGAAGGAGTAGGCAGCATAATTTTTACATAATTCTGAAGCAAAAACTCTAGTCTACAACCTCCAATACCCAAAAGTCTTGTGAACACAGATTTAATATACCTTTTTTGGCCTTATTTCAGTGACTTAAGTTTTTTGTTTTTTCAATAACCACGCATAAACATTATTCCTTCAAAAACACAAACATGTACATACATGTTCCTCACATATTATTGTAGCCTAGTTTGTGCTGAATACAGTGTAATGACACTTTTGTCATTTATATGTTTATGAACAACTGAAAAAAGCACAAATGTCAGGACATGTCAAAACTTCTCCAAGCCCCAAATCAGCCTCAGACTCCAGAGGGTTAAATACAACTCTTCCTTTTTATTATACAAATATATCATTACAAATATCGACAAATTTCTGAAATTGATCTGAGATCAGGTAAAACCATACAAGACACTGGTTCATGCACAGAGATCATAGTGGTGAACCACTGAAATTTTGAAAACTTTTAAAACTGTTATGATGTAATGAAGCTAGTTTAACAAAATCACTCCAAATCACTGGTTCGATACAATCGATACATGTTATTATCTTATATGAAAGATGTGTCTATCCTTTCACTCATAATTGCTGCAGATGAAGTTGAGCTTCTCAGTCTCAGGAAAGCTGATCCAGCGCTGATCTCCTCCACACTGAACTGCTCCAGATGTCTCTGCAGAATCACAGTTATCTGAATCATCGTTCTCCCAGCTCTGATGACACACAGTCTCTCCACGCACCCAGAACCAGATGCACAAAATGCGGGATTGACGTAAACCCAACCACACCGCCTCAGTAGACGCCCATTTAACCACATTCATCGCCTCAAGCTCCATCTCCTCTGAATGAACCGCGGCCAGATCCACATGATTCTGTCTGCAGTATCTCAGAGCTTCAGACCACGTCAGCTTCTCTTTGATCAGAATCAGTTTATCTGGACACAAAACAAACCACAAGCAGAAACTAGAGAGAGACTGATCAAAAACAACATGCAGAACAAACACTGTGGAGGAATTTGTCATGTCAGACATGTAGTGTGAACTTTAAGATATCTGGAGGTGATGGATGGATTTGATCTGCTCACCTTCATGACACACAAAAGGAAATTGGTTGTTGCAAGAGATGTCATTCCAATGTCCCTGAGTGTTCGTTTCAATCACTGCACAGTTGTCATTACCTCCAGCATTATCAGGTTGATCAGACCTCCAATATCTGAATGAGGAGTCACTCTGATCTGACCACTGCCATGAGTCTCTGAACAGACCGATCCAGATCAATGATCCAGATAATTGATTATCATTGATGAACTTCTGAAGCTGTTGACTCTCATTCTGGTTCCTCACACTGACCAGATCAATGTAATTCTGTCTGCAGTAACTCTGAGCGTCTCTCCAATTCTTCTGCTCATTGACAAAGACGAGTCCTGTGTTTGCTTTAAGAAAAACAAATGGAAACAGATTCATGAATCAGTTTGTTCATTATTCTCACGCTGCTTTATGGTTTGGATGTGAATAAGAGCAGCAATGGAAACATCAGAAACGTGTCATTCAAAGATTGTTTCCACAGCTCCTTATATATTGAATATTCACAATATATTCATGATTAAAGATTTAACACGAAGTAACATTTATTAACATCCTAACGATTTTAAAGTGCTTTCTATTTGTCCATTATGTTTGCTTATGTCTCTCTGTCTCTCTAATTGATTCAGACACAAATATCTGAATGAGAGAAATGTCAAATAGAATATGTTTACTCTGCAGCTAAATATGTTAATTATATATAGTCCATAGAAACATTTCCTTGAACTGTAGACTATTTATAAAATAATATGTTGCAGTGTATCTTGATGCTGAAATAGAGAAATTGACTCAACATCAAAAGTGTGGAAAATATCTGCATTTTCTTCTATTTGTATTTATGTTTAGTATTGCCATTTTTCATCATAGCACAGTCACAGCTCATCATACACACACACACACACACATGGTATCTCACAAAAGTAAGTACACCTCTCACATTTCAGCAACCATTTTATTATGGTCTCAAGGGACAATACTATAGAAATTAAAAACTGGATATACTTTAGAATAGTCAATGTGCAGCTTGTATAGCAGTACAGATTTACTGTCCTCTAAAAATAACTCAACATACAGACATTATTGTCTAAATAACTGGCAACAAAAGTGAGTACACTGTGGAATTACAAATTTAATAATCTGTTTAAGATCTGTTGATCCTACATACTGACATCACCTCACATGAATTACTAAGGTGAAGTATATTGTATTTAGCATGTTAAGGTAAAGATAATGACATTCTAAGGAGATCAAGGCAGGCAGCTCAGGGGTGTTTGACATAAACCTTTTGCACTTCCTGACCATTTGGCAGGACAAGCTCAAGATATAGCAGTGCCTTTGTCTCTATGATAATGTAAAGGTATGGGCGATACTGTCAGACTGATTGAAGTAGCACCTATGCATTTGAATGACACAGTTATGCTGATTAGATCATGGCTGGGAAATGTAGGGAATGGGCTGATCCCTCCCCCTTGAATGTATATGAACTACCAAGTACACTGCCTTAGTGAGACTTGGATGACTACAGCCACACACACAGCGCGTTTCTCAATAAAGAGTAACTTCTGCTTAAAAGATATCCCAACGTCTCCTGGTCTCTGCCTCGACGAGGAAAAAAGTTTCCAACAGTTTTGGTGCCATGAGCCGGATAGAGCTTCTCACCTCAATCCAGATTGAAACTTCAAGCATAACAAAGATCTGATCCAAAAGAAAATCCAGGCTGAATTTTCCTGTACACCCAAGGGTTGGTGAGTGATACTCTATCCAAAAGAACCGTTAAGACCAGTACGAAGTTGTTATCCTCTGCGCCGTCAGAGAAGAGTTAACAGACAGCTGTAGGGTTTGGTTAACTAAGTTATCCTCTAAAAATGTTATTTTAGAGATGAAGTTTATCCTCTGTTTAGGCAGGGAAGTTTAGCATCACATGCTAATAAATATAGCTGCAAGCAGCAATTTGGGGCCAAGCCCCAGTAGGGGCAGTAGCGCAATACGGAGCAGGAAGAGCAAAAACAGCAGAAATTGAATGTACATGCAAAACATCTGGTTCAGAAGGACAGGTGGAAATGAAATGAAAATCAATAGAAGTTCAGAGATCGAACACGGAATGAACTAAAATACTTGTATCTCATTGAAGAGGAATAAAGATTAGCACAATCCTTATTTGGATAAAAAAGGTATCAAAATGACTCATTACACACAATTGTATAAAGGAACCCCACACGAGATTCGAATCCACGACCTCCGGGTCCAAGGTCCATTTCTCATCTCATTGCACCACTGTGCAAGTGAATGTTTCCACACCTGCCGAAGTTTATTAGTTCATGTGAAAATGAACTCAAAATGAAGAATTCTTATAAAGCTGCACTTTAGATCATTCTGCAGCTCATCATGCTGTAGTGCAATACAGAGCAGGAAGAGGAAAAACAGCAGAAAATGAACAAACATGAAACAGCTGGTTCAGAATTACGGGCAAGAATGAACTCAGAATGTACATAAGCTTAGATGAAAATGAACACAGCATGAAACAAAAAGCATTTATTTCTAATCCAAGAGGCAGTAAAGGAATCAAAACACACTATTTTATAAAACCGCTCCACCTGGGATTCGAACCCACTAACTTCGGATACAGGGCTCTTCAGATAACTGGCTTTACACATTGAGCTACTTGAGGATGCACATTTAACAGACTGTGGAAGAAACCTTTTAGTCTAACAAAGAATTCACAAAAAAAGCATTACTTAGCATGTTAACCATATTAGCATGCTAAGCTAACTTAATGCTAATGAAGCTCATGGTTAACTTGATAACTGAAGAGCCACATTAAAGAGAATGACAACTGGTTAGCATGCTAAGCAATTAGCATGCTAAGCTAACTAGCATAAGACAACAAACACAAGCAAGGTCACATTCAGAGATGAATATCTTGGGAATGGTAGCGAATATCAAAAATCCATTCAGTCATTTCTGTGCGGCTCGGTCCAAAGATCACCTGAGCTGATTTTGGACAAAATTGGACAAAAATTGTAGGAGGAGTAGCGAAAAAACTGTTTTCCATTTATTTCAATATGGTGGACAGGTACATTTAAGGAAAATGACAAATGACACATCGTCGGAATCGGCATAAGCCAGGGAATAAAATGACATAAAGCATACACATTTTGGAAAGTGTTTTCAAAAGTTATAAGTGGTTTTGCAATAATCATTACATCTGTGGAACAGTAGGTGGCGCTGTGTTGAAACTTCTCAGGTACCTTCAGGACCTTCTAAAGGTCATACATACCAATTTGTGTGAAGATATGTCAAATTGTTTAAAAGTTATTGCAATTTATGACAAAATTCAAAATGGCGGACACGTGGTTCATCCGATGTTGACGAATTCGATATCCTCGGATTCGGCATGGCACAGGGAATCCATAGACACCAAGATCTTGATTTTCTAATAAAGTGTTCAAAAGTTATTGGCCAAAATAGCCATTTTTCAGATCTCATGACCTGTAGGTGGCGCTGTTCCCAAATTTGGCATGGAACCTCAGATCATGGTCTTGATCAAGTGTACCAATTTTAGTTTTGATTGCTCAAAGTTTGGCCGAGATACAGCCTATATAGCAATTTTGGGTCAACCTCGTTAACTTCGTGACATCATAACTTTTGAACAAAGAAGAATAAAAAAAATCTGTTCAGTCATTTCTGTGCGGCTCAGACCAAAGATCACCTGATCAAAGTTTGGACAAAATTGGACAAATTTTGAAGGAGGAGTAGCGAAAAAACGGAATACTGTACTTTTCAAAATGGCCGCTACTGTAATGGGCGGAGACTTAATGTAAGAATTTGAATAGAATCAGCATGAAGAGACGAATCAGATGTATTAAATTGTATTTTTCTAGAGAAAATGGTTCAAAAGTTATAAACTTTAGAATGTTGAATATTTGAACTGGTGGTGGCGCTATAGAGTTGGTCCTAGAGACTCCAAAATTGGTCAGATTTCTAGACATGACCATCACTACAAGTGTGCCAAATTTCATCATTTTCTCATGTTCCGTTGATAGGGCTGCCATAGACTCCCATTCGGGAGGAAGAATAATAATAATAAAAGGGAAAACGTACAATTACAATAGGGGCTACAGCCCCTTTGGGGCTTGGCCCCTAATTGGATATCCTCTGTTCAGGCAGGGAAGAATTAGTGTAAAGTGCTAATAATTTGTGTTCTCTGTTTAATCAGGGAAGGTGGTGTGTTAACAGAATAGCTATCCTCTACTTTGCTAGAGAAGAGACTTCATCCTCTGTTAATTCAGGGAAAGTTACAACTGTTACAGTGTGCTAGCAAGTTGATTCTACTCTGCTCACCAGAGAAGGTTGAGTACATTACGATGTGTATTAACTAGGTTAACCTCTGCTCTGTCAGGGAAATGTTGAAGTGTATTGTTGTGCCATAAAGACATTACAAAATGTTGAGAAAGAATGCTAGACTAATTCCAACAACTGAGAAAGGTGGACTAGCTACCCCTTTATGGACAGATAGTGAGTTAAAATCATTGTTAGGAAAGCACATGGACTCAATAGTGACTGAGTCAATCAGATTGGATTTGACAAAGAAATTTGGGATTCATCCAGAAAAAGTCTGGTCCATTGAAGAATGCAAAAAGGTACTTGGTGCTTGTATCCGGAAGAAAAATATGAAGGGCATTATCTGCTGCCACAGAGAATTTACTCTATCCATTGCACAAGAACAAATCCAACGTATTGCTAAGTTAGAAGAGCAGAACAAACAGTTGCACACTCGAGTGTCTCGTCTCACTCAGAAGTTGGGTCGTAACAAAGCAACAACCAAAAGTGACTCAAAAGACAAACAGTCAGATGAAAGCTACCCTGACTTACAGTCTTTCTGTAGACTAGAGGGCAATAGCAATACTGGATTGATGGATAAGGAGGATGTAAATGCAGTTGAAGTGTGTGGAGCGAGACAAAAGCCTCAGAGTAGGGTAAAAGGGGTTGACACAGTTCCATCTGTAACCCCCATACTGCAGTCACAAGCAGTCAGTACCACTATAGGTCCTGAAGACATAGAAATAATTGCTGAGAATTTGCCATCAGTGCATAGAAACTTTTCTGAGTTTAGGACAGAGTTGTCCAGAAAAATGAAGCTCTATGATATGTCCCTAACTGAAGTCATCCAGCTAATGTCACAAATCTTTACAGAGTCAGAATTCAATGATTTTGAAAGTGCTGTAAATAGTTCTGAGTTTCAGCATTCCAGCAAATGTGAATTGAGAGAAGGAGTTCTGAGAGTGTTACAGAAACTTGTTGGACCAAAGGTGGATTGGTCAAAGATCACTAGTTGTGTACAGAAGAAGGGTGAAACTGTAAAGGAGTACACTGAAAGATTTTGTCAGTCAGCTGCAGCATACAGTGGGAATACAGAAATGCATTGCCTTTCTTAAACCTCACATGGTCCAATGGAACCCTGCAAAACAACATGGATAGGTTAGCTGTTTGGGAAAGATACTCCGATGTCAAGACAAGAGTAAAGATTGCAGCAGCATCCTTTAAGGTCAACACAGAGAATCGACAGAAACATAAATGTCCTAAGAGAGAGGGCAGTTGTCATTATTGTGGTAAACCTGGACATTGGATGAAAGAGTGTAGGAAAAACAAAAAGACATTAACCCCTTACCAGTCACCCCCACTTTAGGCCAGGTAGTGAAAAATGACATACCCAAAATAAAATGTTTGCTGCTAACAAGTCCTCCGGACTACACACAAAAAAAGGGAAAATTTGAAAGCTGACACTTGACAGTTTACTATTGTAACGGAGCGGGACTCAAGGTAAGATCCAAATGCAGCTTTATTAAAAGGTGAGCGTGGTCGTACAGGCAGGGGTCAGATAACAGCAAACAGGTACAGCAAGGAACAGGCAGAATCGTAGTCAGGAACAAGCAGAGGGTCAGGGCTGGCAGATATCAATAACAGGTCAGTATACAAAGCAAAGGTCAGGACAGGCGGCACAGGATCGTAGACTGGAAACAGACAGGCAGACAAGATATAAACGCTTGGAATTGTACACAGAGGCAACAAGACTTCGCGGTGAGGTGGTGTGTGTATGAGTCTTTTATAGTCCAGGTAATGTGTGGCAGCTGGGTGTAGTGATTAGTGTGGAGTGATTGTGAAGTGAATGCAGGTGATAAGCAATGGAGGATCATGGGAAATGTAGTCCAGGATGTGACAGGAACAGACGTGATCATGACAACTATGAAAGACTCAGAATTACTCTAGCAATTACTAATAGAGAGATAAAAAAGCTCAAACACAATGGATATTTTTTTTTTTCCCATAATAATTGTTTATGAAAATGAAAAATGCAAAAGGCAGATACATAGGGGCCTGGAAACATAAGCAAACTAAAGCCATATGTCTAATCAATATATGTTTAAAATTTGAAGGTGATACAAGCAAAAATGATTTTTTTACAACCATTTATTTCAGTGCATGTCTAGGCACCTTTCCAAAAAAGGCCACTTGGAGATGCCAAAGGGACACTTGGTAACCACCTTTTACTGTGAAGTATAAGAAGTCTATTTGATCATTTCCATACATTTTATCATTCCAATATGACAAAGCACAATTTATATAGTATATCTGGTATATTGTTTTTCCTCTTAAAAGTTTAGAAAAATGCAATTCAAGGATCATTTACATACAGCAATATACAACCATACCCACCCTGTTGTTGCCCTGATGGCACATTTACACAATCGTAAATTTTATATTCAAATTCCAAGGATCATTTACATACAGCAACATATAGCCATACCCACCCTGTTGTTGCCCTGATGGCAGATTTACATCAGTTTACAATTTTTCTATTCAAACGCAAAGGATCATTTACACAAATCAATTTACCATCATACCCACTCTAGTGTTACCCTTATTGAACATTTACAACAGCAGCTAATGACCAAGACTGCAATCAAGACGCTAGATACAGTACTCTCCTCCGAATAATCCACATTTTCTTCATCACTGCTTCGCATAAGTTCTTCCAATGCAGAAACAGGAGAAAACAACTTCTGTGCACGACGCTAATCCATGGCTGGCGAACATTTTACATGCGAGATTATGCTAGCAGTGCGAGTGCTAGTGGCCAGCAGGTGTGTGTGTCCCTTATATTTGCGTCACGCCAGCGGGCGTGCGCTATTTTTCCTGGAAGCAAATAGTTACGCACACTAAAAAACAATGTATTACACGTGAGATTATGCAAATCAACACATTTCATTGAATAAAGCGCTAGATGTGGACAGTTCGTCGAATAAACATGACAGCGCACCCGTGAATAGTGCTTACAGGATGTAAACAATAGAAGTTATATCGATTTTTATACCAGTTTGCATGCTTTTGGACAAATATTTACTATGGAAATCGTGTACTGGACTCTTCCCATGGAAAAAACGTCGATGTCACCATTATACTGCCAAACATTACAGTTCCACGACACAAAAAGGTATGGACGCCCTCTCTCTTTTGTTGTCTTAGGAAATTGTTCACGGTCATACAGAATAACAAAAAACTACTATAAAGTTATCTTGATATCAGCATTCTTGTATCTTTCACACAACTTGATAAATTTCACTCAACTTGATCATTTTACTTGATAAAATGTATTGTAAACAAGTGATCAATGTAAACAATGTCACACGTGAGGCCGTCGCCAATCCTTGAACGTAAAGGGGTTAAAAGAAATGAACAGCTTTACTCAGCTCCTACTAAGTCTACTTGCTACATTGAAACTGCCCCTCCCCTCTTCTCCAAACTCTTGGAGCAACAGCTTGCTGACATGCTAACCATTTGGACTGTGAGTGCTTAATTTCCCCAGTAATTTACAAGAAAGCTGAAAGACTCATTCTGAACAAAAGAAAAGTTGACTGTCACTTCCACCATTTGGGGAACACTGGTTAAGTACACTCGCAGCCTTAAATGTTATGCTACAGCACACTCCATTCACTTATCCATCCTCTATGGGTTATGATGTCTGCTATGACTGATGTTTCAATGGAAGATGGAGATGTAGCACAGTAAAGTTTGCAAATTAACTACAGGGAGAGAATAGGACACACCGATCAGTGAGGAGCCCAGGGAAGAACCGAAGTGCAAAAGGCCTCGGCCTAGAAGTTTATGATGATCAGAGTTAGACAGAAAAACTATACGATCATCAGAGGTCTAACGTACTAAAGTCTATGCATGAATACTGCTGGTCTGCTGTTTCTTTGTTTTCTTGTGTTGCAGGTATGTGTATATCCTATGACAGCTCATAAGCAGCACCTGGTGTAAAGCATCACCTCAGATATCCATGTACAACCTTCCTGACAACATCTGAGCAACTTGGAACAGACACACGGAAATGCATTGGAAATGGACTCTACCGGGAACAGACTCCACAGATATTCAGGCACCATGGACTTTTAGGACTTCCATGCTTATTCTACATGGTTTTCTGTGTCATCATGTAGTTTATACAACATATTACCACCCAGCGTTGTATATGTGTGTCAACAGTATACTCAAGTTAAAGAACATCACTTATGTAAATGTTGGACACGACACAGAATAAGATGTATGTGCCTGTAGCTGTTACAAGTTGCATGACTGCAAGATGGGACTTATGTTAACCCTCTGGAGTCTGAGGCTGATTTGGGGCCTGGAGAAGTTTTGACATGCCCTGACATTTGTGCTTTTTTCAGTTGTTCATAAACATATTAATGGGAAAAGTGTCATTACACTGTATTCAGCACAAACTAGGCTACCATAATATGTGAGGAACATGTATGTACATGTTTGTGTTTTTGAAGGAATAACGTTTATGCGTGGTTATTGAAAAAAACAAAAAACTTAAGTCACTGAAATAAGGCCAAAAAAATAATATTAAATCTGTGTTCACAAGACTTCTGGGTATTGGAGGTTGCAGACTAGAGTTTTTGCTTCAAAATGAGGTAAAAATTATCCTTCCTACTCCTTCATATAAAACAATAGAGAGATTTAAATTTTCTAAAACATCTTTGGTCAAGAAACACAGTATGCGTGGAGGCGTGAATCATCATGAATAATGGGTCATTTACACCTGAAAAAACAAAAGAATCACATAAATAATGAGCTCTTTCAGACAGGTAGGCTGTGAAAAAACCCTCTGTGATCATGTCTCAAAGCTCAGCATGGTGTAAATCAAACATACAGAAAAAACAGCAATACTGTGAAATATTATTACAATTTAAAATAATGGTATTCTATTATTAAAATATAATGCATTTCTATGATACAAAGTGTCTGAACAGTTATGTTACCTCTATGGCATTTCATATAGGCTTTTAGCTTAAAAGCATGCACATTTGGAGAAATATTGATGGATTCTCATATGTTTGTCAATTTTCTATACAGAGGAGTAATATTTATTCAATATTTATTGTCATTATTATGAGCGTTGGATACTGTGTTTTCAATTCATACTTGCAGCCGGAGGGCGCTCTGTACACCTTTAGTCCACAAATGCCTGCTAAAGAAGAACAGGCAATCCAGGAACTAACCGAACTAACAGAGGCCAGAGATCGCTAACTATGGCTATTCAAAACACTTTTCAAGATAATAAATACACGATTGAGACGATGTATGCATGTATTAACTGAATTTGCGTCTGAATAGCGCTGGCTCCGTGGGCATGACCACATTAGCGGATAATGAGCTGAATCACGGACTTCTGACATTGCTCTCTTTTCATACAGATTACATAAACACAGAATATTTATTTTCGATTTGACTTACACAATTTAAAACCTGACATTTCAACGTTGTTTTAGACATAAGTCTAATTTTTTTGTCATTAGTATTCACTAAGTTACAGTTCATTTTCTGAAAACTATCAGATTGGACTTCGTTCAGAGGGAGACGAGAGATCACGCATCATGTTAGTCTTCTTTATTTTACAAAAAGCACAACATTTTGTTTTTACTCTGAGTGTACACAAATACAAGAAGATATTCCACAGATTAAAATGGTGTATGTGCAACATTGACGGAGTATTTTGAGTCTCTTTCACACTGGTAAGAAAAAAACCGCAGTGGTATTGCCGGCGATACCTCAGACCTCAGAGTGTTAACAAACATAAGTTATAGAAGGAATTTAAGAAGGTTTAAATTTGTATTATGTGAGCGTTATTAGAACTCTCAAAGGGGGAACTGTGGAATTACAAATTTAGGTAACACTTTAGAATACTGATCCTTCATTAATGAATAACTACACAGGAACAAATGAATAATGCATTATTAACACTCTAGTAACTACTATTAACTAACAAGTAACTCTGATGAATGAATTAGTAAGTAATAGTGCTCAGTTGTAGGTGGTAGTTCACTATTAACTAATCAGTAACTACTGTTTTTTCATACCTCCCAGAGAACTACTAAGAACTACTATATACATGTTCATAATTAATGTTGTATAATTAATTCTACATTAATTGTAGAATTACATTGTATAATTAATTCTAAAGTAAAGGTCTTGGTAACCCACTAGTAATTACTGAAGTATTACCAAATACTTAAGAAGGAATTACTAATTATTTGGATCAGTATTCTAAAGTGAAAAGCATGATAACTCTCTAGTAACTACTGAAGTCATTGTAAACTTTTGAGGTTTTTGTAAAGTATTGGATAGTAATAACTCAAGAGTTACTGTATAACTCTAAAGTAACTACTTCTTATTTGGATCAGTATTCTAAAGTGAAGATCATGGTAACCCACTAGTAATTACTCAAGTGTTACCAAATATATCATAAGGAATTACTGTACAAAAACATACAAAAACATCAAAAGTTTACAAAGACTTCAGTAGGTACTAGAGAGTTATCATGTTTTTCACTTTAGAATACTGATCCAAATAATTAGTAATTCCTTCTTAAGTATTTAGTAATACTTCAGTCATTACTAGTGGGTTACCAATGCCTTTATTTTAGAATTAATTATACTTTATGCATCATTCATGTTAATTATGAACCTGTATATGGTAGTTCTTAGTAGTTCTCTGGGAGGAATGAAAAAACAGTAGTCAAGTCAAGTCAAGTCAAGTCACCTTTATTTATATAGCGCTTTTTACAATGCAGATTGTGTCAAAGCAGCTTTACATTGATAACTGGTACATAATTTGGCTGCACAGCAGCTCTTAAATAATAGTGTCAATGCAGGCAGATCAGAAGCACTGTTGAATAAATGTCAAGAATACTATTGAAAATGAAATGTCAAGTGTCCCCAACTAAGCAAGCCAAAGGCGACAGCGGCAAGGAACCCAAACTCCATCAGGTGGCAAACAAGTGGCAAATAGGTGTTAAAATGGAAAAAAAAAAAAAAAAAAAAACCTTGGGAGAAACCAGGCTTAGTCGGGGGGCCAGTTCTCCTCTGGCTAACAGTGCTTTGTTACAATCAGGTTTCTATCATAAGTCTGATAGGATTGCAACAATCAAAGTATTTATTTCAGTTCCATCCAGTTGAGGATCGTATTCATCACGCCGGTATGGAAGGTCTGTTGAGGAAATGTGCTACTGGCTGTCGTGTCGATGAGGCCTTCACAATGGATGATCCAGTTGATTCGATCTCTGCTGATACTTCAGGGCTGCGTTGTGGTCGTGTCCAGTTGAGGATCGTATTCATCACGCCGGTATGGACGGTCTGTTGAGGAACTGTGGCACTGGCTGTCGTGTTGATGATGTCTTCACAAAAGATGATCTAGTTGATTCGATCTCTGCTGATACTTCAGGGCTGCATTGTGGTCGTGTCAAGGCGCAGGTCCTTGGTCTCAGCTGGATACGGCCCAGATCCGGTTGACTACGGTAAACCTCGGGATAAACAGAAAGACTAATATTAGCGTAGATGCCATTCTTTTTCTGATGTAATGAGTACATCTGGTGTTATAGGAAGTGTTCCCAGTTCCGGCTGACCTAATTTATGCAGCCTAATAATCCTTTAACGGATTTGAACATATAAATTGATGTGTTATGTGTATGCCAGGTTAAAGAGATGTGTTTTTAGTCTAGATTTAAACTGACAGAGTGTGTCTGCTTCCCGAACAATGCTAGGAAGATTGTTCCAGAGTTTAGGTGCCAAATAGGAGAAGGATCTACCGCCTGCAGTTGATTTTGATATTGTAGGTATTATCAGCTGGCCTGAATTCTGAGATCGCAATAAACGTGAAGGACTATAATGTATTAAGAGCTCACTTAGGTACTGGGGAGCTAAACCATTTAGTGCTTTGTAAGTAATTAGCAAGATTTTAAAATCTATACGATGTTTAACAGGAAGCCAATGCAGTGATGACAGAACTGGGCTAATATGGTCATACTTCCTAGTTCTAGTACTCTAGCTGCTGCATTTTGTACGAGCTGTAGTTTATTTATCAAGCGAGCAGAACAACCACCCAGTAGAGCGTTACAGTAATCTAGCCTTGAGGTCATGAACGCATGAACTAACTGTTCTGCATTTTTCATTGAGAGCATATGTCGTAGTTTAGATATATTTTTCAGATGGAAGAATGCAGTTTTACAGATGCTAGTAACATGGCCTTCAAATGAAAGATTGGTATCAAAGAGCACACCCAGGTTCTTAGCTGACGACGAAGACTTAACAGAGCAGCCATCAAGTGTTAGACAGTATTCTAGATTATTGCGTGAAGAAGTTTTCGGTCCAAAAATTAGAATCTCTGTTTTTCCTGAATTTAGTAGTAGGAAATTACTGGTCATCCAGTTTTTTATATCAGCTATACATTCTGTTAATTTAGCGAATTGGTGATTTTCGTCAGATATCTCCCAAGGGTAGCATGTACAGAGTAAAAAGCAACGGTCCTAGTACTGAGCCTTGTGGTACTCCATATTTAACTTGTGATTGATATGACATCTCATCGTTTACTACTACAAACTGATAACGGTCAGATAAGTATGATTTGAACCATGCCAATGCAATTCCACTAATGCCAACATAATTTTCGAGTCTGTTTAGAAGAATATTGTGATCAATAGTGTCAAATGGAGCACTAAGATCCAGTAACACTAATAGAGAGATACAACCACGATCTGATGATAAGAGCAAATCATTAGTAACTCTAATGAGAGCAGTCTCAGTACTATGGTATGGTCTAAATCCTGACTGGAAATCTTCACAGATACTATTTCTTTCTAAAAAGGAACATAGTTGTGATGAAACTGCCTTTTCTAGTATTTTTGACAGAAAAGTGAGATTTGAGATCGGCCTGTAATTGACTAATTCTCTAGGATCAAGTTGTGTTTTTTTAATAAGAGGTTTAATAACAGCCAGCTTAAAGGTTTTTGGTACGTATCCTAGTGATAAAGATGAATTAACAATATTAAGAAGAGGATCTACGACCTCTGGAAGCATCTCTTTCAATAGCTTAGTCGATATAGGGTCTAACATACATGTGGATGATTTTGATGATTTAACAAGTTTAGACAATTCTTCCTCTCCTAAAGCAGTAAACGAATTGAATTTTTTATTTAGGGACACTACAATGCACTGTCTGACACAAGACTGTAGTAGACGGTTGCATGGTTATGATTTTTTCTCTAATATTATCAATCTTGCAAGTAAATAAGTTCATAAAGTCATTACTGCTGTGCTCTTTGGAAACATCAGAAGTTGAAGCTTTATTTCTTGTTAATTTAGCCACTGTATCAAATAAATACCTAGGGTTGTGTTTATTTTCTTCTAAAAGTTTTGAAAAATAGGCAGCTCTAGCAGTTTTTAAGTTTCTCTCTCCACGAAATGCGAAATACTTCTAGTTTTGTTTTCTTCCAGCTGCGCTCTATTTTTCTAACTGCTGTTTTTAGGGCCCGAGTGTGCTCATTGTACCATGGTGTTGGATTAATTTCCTTAATCTTTTTTAAACGCAAAGGAGCAACTGATTCTAATGTACTGGAAAAGAGAGAGTCAATAGTTTCTGTTGCAATATCGAGGTCTTCTAAGCTGTCTGGTATGCTAAGGCGATGAAACTGATCAGGAAGATTATTTATAAAGCAATCTTTAGTGGTAGAAGTGATGGTTCTACCATATTTATGGCAGGGAGGCAGTTTAGCCGCTTTCACTAAATGTAATATACACGAGACTAGATAATGATCTGAGATGTCGTCACTCTGCTGCAGAATTTCAACGGCATCAATATCGATTCCATGTGACAATATTAGATCAAAAGTATGATTACGACAATGAGTGGGTCCCGACACGTGTTATCTAACACCAATAGAGTTTAGAATGTCTGTAAATGCCAATCCTAATGAGTCTTTTTTATTATCTACATGGATATTAAAATCACCAACAACAAGGACTTTATCTGCAGCTAGTACTAATTCTGATAGAAAATCGGCAATCTCTTTGATAAAGTCTGTATTGTGCCCTGGTGGCCTGTATACAGTAGCCAACACAAATGTCAACTTACATAATGTTACGTAAAGCACCATCACTTCGAAGGAATTATATTTGAAAGACTTCTGGCTGATACTGTAAATATTACTATAAATTACAGCAACACCTCCCCCTTTTCCTTTCTGTCGAGGATTGTGTCGATAATCATAACCTCGAGGACTAGACTCATTTAAAGTAGTGTAATCGTCCGGTTTTAGCCAGGTTTCTGTCAAACACAGCACATCTAGATTATTGTCTGTGATAATATCGTTTACAATAAGTGCTTTTGAAGAAAGTGATCTAATATTTAACAACCCAAGCTTTATCATTTGTTTATCATTATTATCTCTATTTTTTATTTGTTGAACATCAAATAAATTTTTACCATTAAATGGGTATGGAAGTTTTTTGTTTTTATTAATTCGGGATACAGACACAGTCTCTATTTGATAATATCTAGGTGCAAGAGTTTCTATGTGTTGGGAATTATCTGACTTCTGTAACGTGAGGCAGCTAGCACATACGGTCGGTTTAGCCAGTCTGTCTGCTTCCTTAAGGAGCAAATTACTTCTCCTGACATTGTATATGCGAGTTCACACACCTCTTTAATGTTAATTTTAGTGATCTCTGACTGGCGAAGTTGAACATCATTTGTGCCGACGTGAATAATAATTTTAGAATATTTACGATTAGCATTAGCCAGCACTTTTAAATTTGCTTTGATGTCAGGTGCTCTGGCTCCCGGCAAACATGTGACTATGGTGGCTGGTGTCTCTATTTTCACGTTCCGTGTAATAGAATCTCCAATAACTAGGGCACTTTCAACAGGATTCTCAGTGGGTGCGTCACTGAGTGGGGAGAACATGTTTGATGTTCTTAATGGAACGGAAGAGTGGTGTTTTCCGTGGCTAGGCCGCCTCACCGTTACCCAAGTGCCCTGCTGCGCGAGCTCTACAGCTGGAACCGAACAATTTACAGAGTTCACTAAGCTAGTCGCATCCAAAACAGTATCTGAAGCCCCTGCATTCTTACTATCCTCGATTAAAGTTTGGATGCGTGTCTCTAATTCTGAGATTCTCTCTGTCAGCCTGACTATTTCCCTACATTTATGACATGTAAATCCCTCGTCGCTGACAGAGAGAGCTACCCTGAACATGTGACAAACTGAACACGAGATAACAGTGGGAAAGGATGACATGACTCACCGTGTTTGTAGACTGATCCGAGTTACCACAGCTGTTTGATGAACGCGTTGAAAAGGAGCGCGCGAGACTGATAAGTTAACAAGCGAGATGCAAACGCGTTGTGACAGCGATTTAGATTCAAAGATTACAGGCTAGCGACATCAGATTAATGTGGTAGGCAATAATAATAATATAAGCAACAATGAATAAAAGTAAGAGATTCAATAAAAGTAAGAGAAAACAAAGCTATACGGAGACGCAAACACCAGCAGCGAGGCAGAGGCAGCGAGGCAGGCAGGAGCAATCGAGCAATCGAGAGACCAATCTCTCGTAGTTACTGATTAGCTAATAGTGAACTACCACCTTCATCTGAGCACTATTACTTACTAATTCATTCATCAGAGTTTATTGTTAGTTAATAGTAGTTACTAGAGTGTTAATAATGCATTACTCATTTGTTCCTGTGTAGTTATTCATTAATGAAGGATCAGTATTCTAAAGTGTTACCCAAATTTAATAATCTGTTTAAGATCTGTTGATCCTACATATATTGTATTTAGCATGTTAAGGTAAAGATAATGACATTCTAAGGAGATCAAGGCAGGCAGCTCAGGGGTGTTTGACATAAACCTTTTGCACTTCCTGACCATTTGGCATGACAAGCTCAAGATACAGCAGTGCCTTTGTCTCTATGATAATGTAAAGGTATGGGCGATACTGTCAGACTGATTGGATTAGCACCTATGCATTTGAATGACATAGTTATGCTGATT
Organism: Megalobrama amblycephala; assembly: GCF_018812025.1. Lineage (NCBI taxonomy): Eukaryota > Metazoa > Chordata > Actinopteri > Cypriniformes > Xenocyprididae > Megalobrama > Megalobrama amblycephala. The sequence goes on along the minus strand of NC_063046.1, from coordinate 5,561,254 downwards.
AGATCATGGCTGGGAAATGTAGGGAATGGGCTGATCTCTCCCCGTTGAATGTATATGAACTACCAAATACACTGCCTTAGTGAGACTTGGATGACTACAGCCACACACACAGTGCATTTCTCAATAAAGAGTAACTTCTGCTTAAAAGATATCCCAACGTCTCCTGGTCTCTGCCTCGACGAGGAAAAAAGTTTCCAACAAGTACACCCTAAGTGAACACAGTCAAAACTGTGTCCAAAGTGTCAATATTTTGCATGAATTCCATTGTTATCTAGCACTGCCTTAATCCTCCTGGGCATGGAACCAGAGCTGCACAGGTTGTTGCTGGGATCTTCTTCCACTTCTCCATAATGACATACCAGGGCTGCTGGACATTAGACACATGGCGCTTCTCCATATTCTGCTTGAGGATGCCCCACAGGTAATCAATAGGGTTCAGGTTTGGAGACATACTTGGCCACTCCATCACCTTCACCTTCAGCTTCCTCAGCAAGGCAGTTGTCATCTTGCCCAGTTTCTGAAGGAAGGGGATCGTGTTCTGCTTCAGAATGTCATAGTAAATGTTGGAATCCATGTTTCCCTCAATGAAGCAGAGCTCCCCAGTGCCAGCAGCACTCATGCAGCCCCAGACTATGATGCTACCACGACCATGCTTGACTGTAGGCAAGACACAATGTTCTTGGAACTCCTCACCAGGGCGTCGCCACACATGCTGGACACCATCTGAGCCAAACAAGTTTATCTTAGTCTCATCAGACCACAGGACATGGTTCCAGTAATTCATGCTCTTGGACAGGTTGTCTTCAGAAAACTGTTTGCAGGCTTTCTTGTGCATCATCTTTAGAAGAGGCTTCCTTCTGGGATGACAGCCATGCAGACCAATTTGATGCAGTTTGTGGCATATGGTCTGAGCACTGACAAGCTGACCTTCCACTTCTGCAACCTCCAAAGCAATGTTGGCAGCACTCATGCATCTGTTTTTTAAGCCAGTTTCTGCACCTGATGCAAAGCACAAGGTCTCAACTTGATTCAACTTCTTTGGCCTGTTTCGAATGGAACACGTCTTGGAAAACCTCTCTCTATGACCCTGGCCACTCTGCTGTAACTCGGTTTCATGATGTTACCAAACTTCTTATAGCCTAGGCCATCTTTGTGGAGAGCAACAATTCTAATTCTCAAATCCTCAGAGAGTTCTTTGCCATGAGGTGCCATGTTGAACATCCACTGATCACTTAATTAATCACACAATTATCTTATTAACTTCAAAACTGCTTCAGTGTTATTTTAACAGCCTGTAGTGTTGACACATATGTACACTGAGTGGTGTTAATTTAACACTGGGGATTTTGCTGTGTACTTGAAACTGAAAGTGTGAAAGTGTATCCCCGTTCTCCTCTACATCTACGACTACATTAAAATGTGAGTGTACAGTATATGGCTAATCTTTTATAAATGAAGGTTATTGTCATTGTAAGCAGCTGCACTCACCATTGTTAGATGAATTGCAGATGCAAGTGAAGCTGCTACTACATGGATAATCATGCCATTTTCCATATATCATCACAGCACAACTCTCAACTCCATTATTTGGTTGTCCAGAATCCCAGTTCAGATAGAGCGCAGGATCACCTGAAGACCACTGCCATTTATCAACACCCGTATTCTGCAGTCCAATCCAGACATAGTGACGACCTGAATCATTCACACTCTTCTTCAGCTCGTTAATGTCGTTCATGTTGTCAACGGTGGCCAAATCTGCGTAATTCTCTCTGCAGTATCTCTGAGCTTCAGTCCAGGTCTTGTTCACGTTTATAAAGTAATACTGACGCTGAACACATTCAGATACGGAGCAGAGAGCTGTGAAAGAGATCGTTTGATTTAATGTTTTTCATAACAGAGTCAAACCTGATTAAACTATAAACCATAAACAAAACAAAACAAAACAAAACAAAACAACAAACACACTCACCAATGAGAAGAAGAATGAAATATATAGTTTGCTCCATTTCTGAAGAAGAAGTTATAGAGAAAGAGTCACATGTTACTTGCCAATCGTTTGTTCATATTTGAAATAACAACATACAACTTTGGAGAAAACATGCTTGAGAAATGTAATCAATCAATTTTACTTTAAAAAAAAAAAAAAAAAAATCAACTAATTTGTATTTGACCAAGTAGACTTTACATGTTTTCAACATGCAGGGTGCAACTTTCCTCATAATCTCAACTCAGATTCTGTAGCAGAAATATAATTCACATGAATACACATTAGTGTAACAGTAAATATATTGTCACAGATTTTCCAATATATGAAAAGTGACAATTATTATTTATATATTTATTTTATTAACACAATATATTATTCTCTATATTTTTCAATATACAAACAATTTAATATATGCTCTTAGAAAGGGTGTAAATCTCAAAATGTGTAAAATACACATCAGTGTGCGAGTTTAGGGACAACACTTGTTGTGTTAATTCTGACACATTCACTGAGTCAATGCTTTAAGCACAGTGAATGTGTCAGGAAGGTTAACCAGAGGTGTAGTTAAGACCAGACCCTCCAAGAAAGAGAGACCAAGACCATGCAAGAGGGAAGTTAATTAGATAATTAAGCCATTAATCAAGCACTAGTGATGAACACCTATGCTACTTCTGAACATGAAGATCAAATTTGCAATGGTCTCTTTGTCAAGTCCAGTCAAAAAACATCACTTTCCCTTTCGAGGGAACTCCATGCTGCGTCCGATAGGATGGCTTTGGGAATGCTGTCAGCGTGAATGTGTCTGATGCACGTGTGTCAACTAGTCCAATGGCAAGAGTGAACATCACCGGGGGGTGACGTCAGGACTAGGAAAGGATAAATACACATCCGGAAAGACCGGCTTCAGCTTTTTTGCCTCAGCCCTGAGGTACCCCAGTAGCAAGATGATGTGACTTGGACACCTCACCTCTCCAAGATACCCTGAAGGACCTACCTGAGAGGTAAGACTTGAACCACTGGAGTGCAGTTCCCGAGATGCCCTTCAACTTGAGTGTTGACAGGAGGATCTGGTGGTTAACGGTGTCAAAAGCAGCAGACAGATCCAGCAAGATGAGTACTGATGATTTTGAAGTCGCTCGTGCCAGTCTCAGGGCTTCAGTGACTGAGAGCAAGGCAGTCTCAGTTGAGTGGCCACTCTTGAAACCAGACTGGTGGTCATCAAGGAGGTTGTTCTGTGTGAGATAAGTAGACAGTTGGTTGAAGACAACTCTCTCCAGTGTCTTTGCAATGAAAGGAAGAAGGGATACTGGTCTGTAGTTTTCTAAAAGTGCTGGATTCAGAGTGGGTTTTTTAAACAGTGGGGTAATCCTAGCCTGCTTAAAAGCTGTGGGAAATGTTCCAGTGTGAAGATGAGGTCCAATTGGTTACCTGATTTGTGGGTAGCTGAAGTGGCCACTCGCTTGAGATCGAATGAGGCAAGTAGAGTGTGGAAGTCAGCAGCCTGAGGTTTGTCTAGATGGATGTTGAAATCTCCAAGTACTAGCAGAGGAGTTCCATCCTCAGGGAAGGATGAGAGTAACACATCTAACTCCTCCAAGAAGTTACCTAGCTGACCTGGGGGACGATAAACAACTACAACATGGATTTTAGCAGGGTAGGTGATGGTAATTGCATGCGATTCAAATGAGCCATTGCCACAGAGAGATGGTAAAGGATTGAACTTCCATTCACTGGACATATGCAAACCAGTACCACCACCCCTCCCAATCTGGCGTGAGGTGTGAGAGAAAGTGAAATTGGAGGAGAGGGCTGCTGGTGTAGCAGTGTCCTCTGGTTTGATCCATGTCTCAGTCAGAGCCATGAGATGGAGATCTGAATAAGTAGCAATAGCATTAATGAAGTCTGCTTTGTTTACAGCAGATTGACAATTCCAGAGCCCAATAGAAATAGAAAATGATGTACTAGATGACATGGGTAAACTACGCAAGTTGTTATGGTTACACTGCCTCCAGCGTGTAGCACGCGATTTACGAGAGTTAGTAATAGTGGGAATTTGAAAACAGATATTGAAGACAGGACAAAAGACAGACAGACAAGAACACTGTATAAAGAGGAAAGGAAAAAGAAGTGCAATACTCAAGTGCCTTGTCGGCAGTGGTGTAGTCGGGGCGATACGCACGCATACGCCGTATGCTTACTTTTTGCTCAGGGCTGTTTGCGTATTACGACTTCTAAGGATCACTATTTGCGTATACCTACCCACTTGTTTTTTGCTTCGAAAGTCCATAAAGTATTGTCCTGTTACCTTCCCCTTTAACTGTGTATCCAATGCTGTTGTGTAAACTCGCGATTCTTTGATGTAATTGGTGCATGAGCACTTCTGTCATACCTTTTCCCACTCATAGTCGGTTAAAAACCAGGCTTCACAGTGCGTGTTCGCGCTGCAGTGAGAGAACTCCGATCAAAGCCGCTCGGTGTTTTGAGCCGTGCATTGAGCGTATTTCTCTCACTGCAGCGGTCACGGCGTGAGAAATATGGTGGAGAGTAAATAAGACTATTAATTAATTATATAGCCTACATCATGCATTCGGAGCTTTTATAAGCGCTAAGTTCCCGTACGAACTGAGAAGACCATCAGCGCAACTGAAGCCTTGTTTATAATGCATTAGTGGTGCGGGAATAAACATAGACTAGGCTACTCTCTGAATCTTATCACGCTCCAAAAGTTTGATAAAATTTCCATTCCGACACTGATGATAAAATGTGCGATCCATTTGAATTCTATTGAGAGTTAAACACTTTACAACGCTATAGAGAAATCAAACGTGACCAAAAGACTGAAAAGAGGACAAACATCATCTTGCGCCAACATTTATTAGGGAGCTTTTTAAACTATTCATGACCCGCCCTTACTAGAATTTATATCGTTTTATATCGGTGAATTTGGCTTACTTGTAGAATCTATAATCTATTAAGGGAATATATTTTCACTAGATTTATATTACACCTGTGACATGTTCTGTTGTTTCTATAGGCTATGTGTAGGTTGCTATTTTTCATATTAAATGCTATGATAATGGAAAATGATAAAGTTTGACTTCTTATGGCACACTGAAGTAGGAAATTCTGTCAAACTGATAAGCTTACATGTGCGTAAATAATATAAAACTGAGTTTACAGAGGTTACCGGGGAAACAGCTCTATTTCTTCTGTTCCATAAGCGCCACCTACCGACAGAGAGTGGTTTAAATTTTCATTCAGCCTAACTATGGTTTTTGTTTGTTTGTGAAACTCATGACCACATTTTTATAATGTTAATAAATTAAATTTTGAATAATTGACTTTTTAACACCCTTTTGAATAAAATGAAACTTTAATTTCAGATAGGATATCATTGTTTACAGTGAATATAATTCCAAAGCAGCATGTTTACATAATAGTCAAACTGTAAAGCATTAAAAAAGTCAACCAATTTTAGGATGCACTGTATTTATTTGTTTTTAATGTTTCATTAAAAACAAATAAATACAATGCATCCTAAAATTGGTTGCCATTTTTAATGCTTTACAGTTATGTTACTATTAAACAACAAACTAAAACACATTTACTGTCATGTTTATGTTGTTTTTTTAGTTGTCTTTTTTTTTCTGGGTAATAGTACACCACTATTTTTTTTTAGGACTACACCACTGCTTGCCGGTGTCGTTGCTCGGTGGAGTCGCACAGGTAGAGTCGATCGTCTTTACACTCTTCGGTCTTCACACGAGGAGGGCTTCACAAGAGGGCTGCCGCTGTAGACTTACACAGTTATACCAACTGTACAATGCTAATTAGTTCAGCAGGCCACGCCTTGCTGACTCAGAGTGAAACGAGAACAAACGCGATTTGCAACGCGACCACACTGTAAACACACTTCCTAGCAACTACACAAAACTAAAATCAAACTAGAAACAACACAAAACACTTACAGTACGCAGATCTCCTTGTAGTTAGGGTTTTATGGCCACTACTATGTTGTTCCAAAGAAGGATGGAGGGTTGCATCCTATATTAGATCTTAATCAATTGAATCATTCAGTCAGGAGACTTAAGTTCAAAATGTTGAAGCTAAACCAGATCCGAGGACTGGTTTATCATGATAGTTCTAAAGGAGCTATCTAATGTCGTTCTTGCTCATATAAAAAATTAGGGTTGTGGCTGAACGCCAAGGGCCATTCTGTTCCCTACTCGTATTGCTGCAATCTTTTCAGTCACACAGGAGATATAACTAGGCCAGTCACTCACTGTAAAACAGTTTTCTAAAACTGTTGGGTCTGATGGCAGCTGCATCCAACGGTGATACCTTTTGGCCTGCTGTACATGAGACCCTTACAGTGGTGGCTCAGGACCAAGGGTTTTCCCTTAGGGTGAACCCACTTTGTATGATCAAGATAATGTGGCGGTGTCTCCGTGCCTTGGTTATATGGAAGAAAATTTTGTTCCTGCCCCAGGGCCCTGTGTTAGGAGCTTAATATCATTGAGTCACTCTCATGATAGATGTTTCTCTCACAGGCTGGGGATTGGTAATGGAAGGCAGCTCAGCTCAAAGGCTGTGGAGGAGTCATCCTGCTGTCTGGACAGACAATACATCAATGGTCTCTTATAAAAATCAACAGGGGGGTCTGCGTTCACGCCCACTATGCGAACTTGTGCACCTGATCCTCCTGTGGTCCCTGGGGAAGATGCTTTCCTCGAGAACAGTCTTATTCCAGAGACCTAGAATATAGGAGCAGACATCCTGTCGAGACAGGGGCTGAGGCCAGGGGAATGGAGACTTCACACCAAAGTGGTGAAGCTCATATGAAAGATTTATGGAAACGTGGAAGTGGATCTTTCACGTCTCAGTATACGACGCACTATGGTTATCCCTCATGCATCCAGCTCCTCTTGGACTGGATGCCATGGTACAGACATGGCCGAGGCTATGTCTGTACATTTTTTCCCCAATTTTTCTGCTCCCAGAAGTTCTGGACAAAATTCGCCTGGAAGGGATAAGTCTACTGCTAGTAACGCTTTACTGGTCAAGTTGGATATGGTTCTTGGACCTTGTATCTCTCCTCAACAGATCTCAGGAGAGACCTTCTATCTCAGGCAACGGGCTTGATTTTTCACCCTGCCCAGAAGTATTGAACCTGTGGTTTTGGCCCCTGAGGGGGCCCAACTCATAGTTTCTGGTCTCTCAACCGAGGTTATGGAGACCATACTTTACTCCAAAACTTGAGCCACAAGGAAACTATAGGCCCTGAAATGATTACTTCTCACTTCTTGATGTGATGTGCAACAGCTAGATCCAGTTAACTGCCCAATTGGTACAGTACTGGAGTTCTTGCAAAATCGTTTTCATCAGGACTATCCTTGTATTTCTGCATACCATGTCCCTGTACAATTGTGGGGTATAACCCTTTGAGGTATCGTTTCCTTTTTGGCACTCTGAGGCTGAGGCCTGCAAAATGCACTAAGGTTCCTGCTTGGGAGTTGGCCTTTGTGTTGGAAGGCTTATCTGCAGCTCCATTTGAGCCTCTTGATTTTGTCTCAGAAAAATTTCTGATGTTTTCCTCCTTGCCATTTCTTCCCTTGAAAGAGTAGGAGACCTTCAGGCCCTGTCTGTATCCCCTACGTGCCTTAAGTGTACACCAGGGATGGTCAAAGTGTTACTTTACCCTACCGGGTTATATACCTAAGGTTCTGACCAATATGCCACGGCCTATAGTGCTGCAAGCTTTCTGTCCTCTGTTCTCAGATCCAGACCAGGAAAAGTTGAATCTTGTGTGTCCAGTGTGAGCACTAGACACCTAATATCAACAGAACTGCCCTGTGGAGGACTTCAGATCAACTGTTTGTTTGTTTGTTTGTTTTGGACCACGCAATTAGGGGTCTCCCTGTGTCCATACAAATGGTTAGCAAGTGGATAGTTGAGACTATATCACTTGCTTATGAGGTCTCTGGTCAGCAGTATCCACTGTCTGTCAGAGCTCACTCTACTAGGAATATGGCAGCCTCCAAGGCCTTGTTGTTGGGGGTTTCCTCAAGGTTCCTCTAATTTTGACATGTTCACTGTGTCAAACACAAACATTAAAAATGTTTTAAAAAGCATTTGTTAAAAACGACTCAAATTGGCTAAATTCTTATACATTAGTGTGTGCATTCAGGGACAACACTTGTGTTAATTTTGACACATTCATTGTGTTTTGATTTGGGGCCTGGAGAAGTTTTGACATGCCCTGACATTTTGTTTTTTTTTTCAGTTGTTCATAAACATATCAATGGAAAAGGTGTCATTACACTGTATTCAGCACAAAATAGGCTTCCATAGTATGTGAGCAACATGTATGTACATGTTTGTATTTTTGAAATTAATAATTGTTTTCTAATGTTCAGAGTTGATCTGTTTATCAGAATAAGTTACTTGTCACCATTGCTGAGATTCATACACTGATTCTTGATGTCTGTGTATGCCTAAAACAAAGGGTTTTTTTTGTTTGTTTGTTTGTTTTTGTGAGATATATCTTGACCTGGATGCAGCTCAGGCTCATCAGTGCTCTCGTCTTAGTGTGCCACAGTTTCACACGGACAGACAAATTTGGAATTATGGTGTTTTGGTATATCGTTCCCAGAGCGATCCTATTCAGACGATTCTATTTAATCCTTTGGATTATATTGAAAAAGCTGGATCTTCCACTGTAGAATCACAGTGATGCTGTAATCAATAATGTAAATAATGTTATGTAAATACTGTTTGATAATTCAGGTCAAATAATGATTATGTGAAAAACATAACCCGCACCACCTGATCATTTTTTCTCTTTGTTTGTCTGGCTGTTCCAACCAAACAAAATCTAATATCTAATATTAGAGGTCTTCAAGCCTGCTCCTGTGGACCCACTATCCTGGAGAGTTTAGCTCCAACCCCAATCAAACACACCTTACGCAGCTAACCAAGCTCTTCAGGATGGCTTAAAACTACACATGCAGGTGTGCTGGAGCAGGTTGGAAATAAACTTTCCAGGACAGTGGGTCCCCAGGAGCAGGGTTGAAGACCTCTGGAAAAAGTAAAGGGTCAAGAGTCCATCTAAAGCAAACCCTGATCACCATGATGGTGACTCAAATTTGTGATTTTGTCACTAATGTTCAGTAGTCACACGATTAATTATCTTGATTGAATGGTCTTGTTTTGGTCTTGGAAGGTTTGGTCTCGACCACACCTCTGGTCTTGAATGGTCTTGGTTTTGGAGGTTTAGGTCTTCACCTCTAAAATTAACACAAAGATGTGTAAATGTGTAATATTAACACATTACAGGTGTTCTTGGCTACACAGATTGTGTTGGATGCTGTGAACAAATACACAGGTTGTGTTCACTTTAAAACTACACATAATATGTGTAAAACAATTGAATTCTTCTAACACATTTTTATGAAATATTGACACAAAATGTGTAAACTAGAGTGTTACACATAATATGTGTCATTTTTCTACACATCTCTTCTTAGAGTGTATGGAAATATATATTCTATACAAAGAATCAGGTGTAGTGCAATTTCATGAATTGCAATCAGTTTAAATATGTCATTTTCCAGTGTATAATATGTGCAAAGAAATGAAAAGACAACAGTAACAACACATTCAACTCTTTAATCATGGAGGCAGAGAGAATGTGAATATTTTACTATGTACACAACATTATTCACACTGTAAAATGTAATTTGTTACTTACTTTAAAAAGCATGCAAACCGATTACCTTAAAAAAAGAGTGAAATAGCAATAGTATGTTGTACAGACAAATGTTTAGTTCACTTACACTTACAACTATACAAGTTCTAGTGATTAAAAAGAACTGAGAGTACTTGATAATTTACTTTTAACTAAAATGTAATTGTTACCACTGTTGTGGTTTGCATGCTGAATATTGAAGTCTGTGTGTGATTCATGCATGGTCAAATACAAAATATTGTCACAAATGAAACAACATTTTGAAAAATTAGTTTTGACATTGAATATGTCATGTATCTCATATTCAAACTGTACTCATGTATCATATAAATGATACATGAGATATATATATATTTTTTTTTTTTAATTATTTTTTTTCTGACTACCAGAAAAAAAAAAAAGTTTTGTGAATTTAGTATTTTTTTTATACATTGTTTAGAGCATAACGTTTTTTTTTTTTTTTGTTGTTGTTGTTTTGTTTTGTTTTGTTTTGTTTTGTTTTTAAAGAAGATAAGATAAGAACCGTATTCCTTGTCTGGGATCGTTTAAAGTCCTTTGAAGCTGCACTGAAACTGTAATTTTGACCTTCAACCATTTGGAGGCCATTGAAGTCCACTATAAGGAGATTAATCCTGGAATATTTTTCATCAAAAACCTTAAATTCTTTTCGACTGATGAAAGAAAGACATGGATATCTTGGAAAATTATCAGGAAAACTTTATTTGAAAGTGGACTAATCCTTTATCTGACATAATTAAGATTATTTTTTCTGACACAGTTTAACTCTGAGATCTTTTCATATTTTATTACCATTTTTTTTTTTTTTTTTTTTTTTTTTTTTTTACTATAGTATAAATGAATGAAATGTTCAAGAGAAAATGTGGTTAAGACAATAATGTTGATAAAGTTGTTTCAATGAAATGGTTTCCATCACTTTAATGCACATTTTAACTAAAACAAAACTAAAGATAACCTCCATCTAGCACATTACATTTCTATGTTAATTTTGAGTTTATTCACATAACAACCATTTCAGCATCTTTTATGCACATTTTCAAAATGTGAGTTAAAATAGTTGGAAGGGAACCCGACTGAGATTAGAAAAATGACAGAATATTTTGCTCACCTTTAATAGTTTCTTTGCTTGAAGAAGTTCTGACACTGATATTCATGATATTTTACAGTGAAACACTCATGGCCCTTATATATCCTTCTGGCATTGGGGGAAGTCACAGGTATATGGAAGATTGGTAAAAGACTGTATAGGATTAGATTACAGTGTTATGTTTCACTTCCCCATCTGTCTCTTGGAATGAAAGCACACTTGTGAAACCAGCTTGAGAATGACTGATGTCCTCAGACAGGTAAATATGGCGAGCACAAATAATAAATTCTTCCTTAACTCAACAAATGTACATATATTTCCAAGTTCATAAAAAGTGATCTTTTTTTCTCTGTCAAACCCACAACAGATCTTTGAACAGGGTAAGTTCATACTTGTAGTTTGGTTATCTTGGTTCTTTTGGTCCAGACCTAAAAAAATTCAATGATTCATTTAGTCCTGGTTTGCTTGGTGTTCACTTTGTCTTCACTTTGTCTTCATTGAACCCAAAGGTACAAAAAAAAAAATGCTTTTATGATGTATATTTTGCAAAGGAACTTACAGAACATCCAAAAATATGCTGTGTGCTATGCTAAATGCCCTTGTTGTACATTCATACATACAATGGTATTTTTAGAACTTGTGAAGAATTTATAAAATGTGTAAAGGTGCCAAAACCAGGAATTCTTTTATAACACAAACAAACGAAGATCTGCTGCAAGACGACTGCTCCGACACCTGTACAGAATTGTAATGGTTAATGTAGCTCCTATGATGAAAAACAAGGCACGTTTGAACATTCTGTCTATTTTAGAATCACATCTCATGAAATAATGTCCTGTTTTGGGTCCATTTAGATGCATTTGTTATGTGTTGCATTCATATATGTATATATATTGTCACAGTTATGTTCAGTTTGGACTTGTTTGCAGGAAATTAATGAGGTGCTATTGAGCAAGGCACCAAACCCCAATATCTCCCTGGGCGCCACTGAAAAAATGGCTGCCCACTGCTCCAGGTGTGTGTGTCCATGGTTTGTAGTGTGTCTGTATTCATTACTCACTATTACTAATGTGTGTGCATGAGCTGGATGGGTTAAATGCAGAGGACAGGTTCTGAGTTAGGGTTACCATACTTGGCCATCACATGTCACTTCACTTTACTTTATACAACACAAGCTGTGACAAAACACCAGACCATGTAAAAAGATAAGTGGCAAAGATTTCTTTATGTGTATTTGTGTAATTTTGGACTTTATTTTTTCACCATGGACCCTCCCTGCTGTTCGCCTCCTGTGCCTTGAGCAGGGAGAACGCTTCCTTGAGGAACATTTGTCGAGTTTCTCGACCTGGTCCATTAGACAACCTTCCTGGACAACTGCCTGAGCTCGTTTGTGAACGCTGGCCTGAACACCACCACGAGCACAGGTGTCTGGGGAGGGTCCTCAAAGTATTTTTATCGCTTATGTGGAGTGGGTGCTAAGATCCTGTGGATCAGCGTTCACCATTGGCTCAGCAGATGACAATACCAGCCCCACTCCCGACCCCATCGCAGAGTACAAGGGAATGGAAACCCTCATGCTCTATGGAAGGTAGTAGCGTGTAAGGCATGTAATACTAGCTTGTGAAGCAAGACATTTTGCAGAGCTCGCTCTTCTCCCTTTTCACATCACGTATCACATCAGAAAGGCATTTATTTTCAATAAAAATGAAGAAAATGTTCTAAAAGTGGAAGTAAAGTGCCTAACGAGTGTTTAATAATAATACAAGTATTTAGAATTTTAATTAATCATTTACACTGTTATTATTGCTTCCTGTTAATGTACAACAATACTGAGGTGCAAATATTATATAGGTGCCAGTATAAAGTATAAATAGCATATAATTACTATTTACATTTATTCCAAACAACTACTACTACAAAGAGCTACTTTTATAGTAAATAGAATATATCCCTATTTTCACTAACTGTAAATAGCATCTACAGCTATTTGCACTTAACGTTACTGTAAATAGCATCTATCACTAAGAAAGTATGCCATTTAGTTTAGTTTATTGATTTATAAAGGACATTTCAAAACAACAGAGGTTGCAACCAAACAGTGTTAATTTCGTTGACAAATAATTTATCATAATTTTCGTCAACATTTTTTCACGGACGAAAACGAGACGACTAAATAAAAATGCATTTTGAATGACTAAAACTATGATTAAAATCTACTCTAATTTTCATTAACAAATAAAAACGAGATGAAAATGACCATTTGGGAAGATATCCAGACTGCTGTCCTGTGTGGAAGATGCGCACATTTGAAGTGCAATGTGCTGATCTAAAAAAAACTGCGGAAACACAGCACTGTTGATCGCTATTAATGAATAGCGCACATTTATGCCAAGTGATTGCTTATAAGCTAATGTTGATGAATTATGACAATGTTTACCACACAATGTTTATATGGTAGTTTGTTGTAGACATGTTACAACAGAGACGGCACGGAGGCAGATGTAAAAGCAAACACTGGTAATTTATTGATATCAGCAGAGATGCAAGTGAGTTTAAAGCAATGATGATAGCAGAGTGAATAACTGAGAGATAAGACTGTCCTTTCGTTGATTGTAGAATGGAGAATAATGAAGACGCTGAAGACTGGAGACTGGGAACACTCACACACAGATGGGGACGCACACAAGGAAGACTGGAGACGCTGGAGTCCTTAAGGTAAGCATTCAAGTGACTGAAGTGCAAACGAGACCGGACAGTGAGTGTGTGTGAGTGTGAGTCTCTTGTAGTGCGGGTGATTGCAGTGCTGATGACGTGCAGGTGGCGGTGATTAGTACTCTGGGGATTGAGTGCACTGGTATTGGTGGACGGTGGAACCTGACGTGTCTGTGACAAGACAGTTGTAAGAATGCATATTTTATCACCCTCATCTGAATTTAAATGAGCAGCCTGCAACAGTGCTGACTGCAGACATTTCAGAGCAAGAGTCACGGTGTATTTCGGGATGGTTTATAATTATTATTTTTTCTCCGTAATTATTGTTATTTTGTATATACAATAAACTATTTAATTTAATTTAATTTCTATTTAATTCATAGTAAACTACTGTATCTTCTGTCACAGGAAGGAAAAACTAAGGACATTATTTGACACATTATTCTATATATTTTACATGTATATGGGTTATTATAGTTAACTAAACCTAAAACCATAAAAAAATCTTCATTACTTGAAATAAACATTAACTGAAATAAAATATAATATAATAATAATTTATTTATATATAATATATAAAAAATGTAAACTTATTTTATTTCATCTAGTTTCCAACTTTAGCTTAACCTGATGTAATAACTAAAACAGAAATAAAAAACTATATAGACTTTTAAAAGCAGAAACTAAAAGACATAAACACAAACACACACACACACACAAAAAAACCTAAAACTTTTAACTAAATTTACAATGAAAGCAGAAAAACTGAAAATCAAATCTAGTCAAAATTTTAAACAAAAACTATAATAGTATCTCAATGATAAGTTTGTCAGTCTCTGACATGTACTGAATTGAGCTGTCTTTTGTGTGTTTTTGCACTTGAACGGTCAAAAACCATCATATTTGGCAAGTAAAGTACAGTTGGTTGTCTTAAGTGAACATAAACAGTTTAGAGAGAATATCAGATGTATATCAGTGTATTGGATCTGTGTATTGTTAGAGAAATGTTTAATGCATTACAATTTAACTAAATTCTACTACTGTAAATTTAGTCAACTAAAATAAACTAAAACTAAAACATGACTAAACCGATGCCTAAAATATGATTAAAACTAAATCAAATTTTGCTGTCAAAATTAACACTGCATCCAAAGTGCTGTACAGGAAAATTAAAACAGAATCAACACATTGATCAAAACCTCACAGCTGGTGAATGGTGCGCTTTTGAGCGCTTAAGAGCTGTTCTCACAGCTGGTAAGAGGGCGGCTACAAGGAGAGAGTGCACACGACAGGCTGCACTATCCCTTGTCTGTGCTGCAGCGGTCATTCCCCTGCGTGCTTCGGCACCTAAAAGAGTAGTCAGTAAAAGAGCTTACACAAGTAGATTTGCGTCTTTTTAAAGATGACATTCTACCTGTGTGCTTCTGGATGCGGTCGTTTCCTGTCCTCACTGATGGCCACGATCATTGTTTCACATGTCTGGGCGCGTGCTGAAGCGATGCTCGTGGGTGATTCATGTTTTCATATGAGTCAAGTCAAGTCAAGTCAAATTTATTTATATAGCGCTTTTTACAATTTGTAATTGTTTCAAAGCAGCTTTACATATTAGGAGCACAGAAAAAAGAGAAATGGTTAAAAATAAGCTGTACAAGCAAGCGTGGTAATATGTAACATATACAAGATGGTGCTACATTAAGCCAATGTCGGCTGACTCCCAGGGGTGGAAAAAAACCCCTAGGAGAAAAACCCAGCGTGCTAGCACTGGGAAAAAAGTCCTAGGAGGGAAAAAACCCCTTGGAAGATATATATAATATATGTAAATGGATATGGAGATCAAAATCTGAATTATACATTTTTATTATAGAGATTAAAAATAGATTATATATAAATATATGTAAGCGGATACGGAGATTTAAAAATCTGAATTATAGATGCAGCCAGAACTGGATCTGTAGGCCCATTGTCTCCTGGGCTACGTTGTAGTCAGGTCCAGACACAGGTTCTCCATCTGATCTGGATACGGCCTGGATCCAGCACCCGGAAAACCTCAGGATAAGCAGAGAGACAGATATTAGCGTAGATGCCATTCTTATTCTGATGTACAGGTATATCTAGTGTTATAGGAAATGTTCTCGGTTCCGGCCGACCTAATTATTGCAGTGTAACAATCCTTTAACGGATTTGAAAAATGTTAATGTATTGATAATGTGTTATGTGTATGCAAGAGCAAAGAGATGTGTTTTTAGTCTAGATTTAAACTGACAGAGTGTGTCTGCTTCCCGAACAATGCTAGGAAGATTGTTCCAGAGTTTAGGTGCTAAATAGGAAAAGGATCTGCCGCCTTCAGTTGATTTTGATATTCTGGGTATTATCAACTGGCCTGAATTCTGAGATCGCAATAGACGTGAAGGACTATAATGCACCAAGAGCTCGCTTAGATATTGGGGAGCTAAACCATTTAGAGCTTTATAAGTAAGTAGCAAGATTTTAAAGTCTATACGATGTTTAATAGGGAGCCAATGTAATGTTGACAGAACTGGGCTAATATGGTCATACTTTCTGGTTCTAGTAAGAACTCTAGCTGCCGCATTTTGGACCAACTGTAGTCTGTTTAAAAGCCGAGCAGAACAACCACCCAGTAGAGCGTTACAGTAATCTAGTCTTGAGGTCATGAATGCATGAACCAACTGTTCCGCATTTGTCATTGAGAGCATATGTCGTAATTTAGATATATTTTTTAGATGGAAGAAGGCGGTTTTACAGATACTAGAAACATGACTTTCAAATGAAAGATTGGTATCAAAGAGCACACCCAGGTTCCTAACTGAGGACGAAGATTTAATGGAGCACCCGTCAAGTGTTAGAGAGTATTCAAGGTTTTTTCGTGAGGAAGTTTTTGGTCCAAAGATTAGGATATCAGTTTTTTCTGAATTTAATAATAAGAAATTTCTTGTCATCCAGTTTTTAATGTCAGCTATGCATTCTGTTAGTTTTGTGAATTTGTAGGTTTCGCCAGGGCGCGAGGAAATATAGAGCTGAGTATCGTCAGCGTAGCAGTGAAAACTAACACCATGCTTCCTAATTATCTCTCCTAAGGGCAGCATGTACAGAGTGAAAAGCAACGGTCCTAGTACTGAGCCTTGTGGTACTCCATATTGAACTTGTGATCGATACGACATCTCTTCATTAACTACTACAGACTGATAACGGTCAGATAAGTAAGATTTGAACCATGCCAAAGCAATTCCACTAATGCCAATATAGTTTTCAAGTCTTTTTAAAAGAATGTTGTGATCGATAGTGTCAAAAGCAGCACTGAGATCTAATAACACTAATAGAGAAATACAGCCACGATCGGATGATAAGAGTAGATCGTTTGTAACTCTAACGAGAGCAGTCTCAGTACTATGGTATGGTCTAAATCCTGACTGGAAATCCTCACAGATTCCATTTCTTTCTAAAAAGGAGCACAGTTGTGTTGAAACTGCCTTTTCTAGTATCTTTGACAGAAAAGGTAGATTCGAGATTGGCCTGTAATTTACTAAATCTCTCGGATCTAGTTGAGGTTTTTTAATAAGAGGTTTAATAATAGCCTGCTTAAAAGTTTTTGGCACGTATCCTAGTGTTAACGAAGAATTAATTATATCAAGAAGTGGACCTACGACCTCTGGAAGCATTTCTTTCAGTAGTTTAGTCGGCATTGGGTCTAACATACATGTTGTTGATTTTGATGATTTGATAAGTTTAGATAATTCTTCCTTTCCTATAGCGGCGAATGATTCTAGTTTTACCTCAGGGACACTACAGTGCACTGTCTGAAGCGAAACTGTAGACGGTTGCATGTTTATAATTTTCTCTCTAATATTGTCAATCTTGCAAGTAAAGAAGTTCATAAAGTCATTACTGCTGTGCTCTTTGGAAACGTCAGCAGTTGAATCTCTGTTTCTAGTTAATTTAGCCACTGTGTCAAATAAGTACCTAGGATTATGTTTGTTTTCTATTAAGAGATTTGAAAAATAAGTAGATCTAGCATTTCTTATAGCCGTTCTGTACTCAATCATTTTTTTCTTTCCACGAAAGGCGAAAAACTTCTAGTTTTGTTTTCTTCCAACTACGTTCAGCTTTTCTCACAGCTCATTTTAGAGCCCGAGTGTGCTCATCATACCACGGCGTTGGATTAGTTTCCTTAATCTTCTTTAGACGTAAAGGAGCGACTGCATCTAATGTGCTGGAAAAGAGAGAGCCAATAGTTTCTGTTGCAGCATCGAGTTCTTCTAAGTTGTCAGGTGTACTAAGGCGATGAAACTGCTCGGGGAGATTATTTATAAAGCAATCTTTAGTGGTAGAAGTGATGGTTCTACCATATTTATGGCTGGGTGGTGGTTTTGTAGCCTTGGCTAACTGTATTATACACGACACTAAATAATGATCTGATATATCATCGCTCTGCTGTAGAATTTCAACAGCATCAATATCAATTCCATGCGACAGTATTAGATCTAAGGTATGATTACGACAATGAGTGGGTCCTGACACGTGTTGTCTAACTCCAATAGAGTTTAAAATGTCTGCAAATGCCAATCCAAATGCGTCTTTATTATTATCTACATGGATATTAAAATCACCAACAACAAGGACTTTATCCGCAGCCAGTACTAACTCTGATAGAAAATCAGCAAATTCTTTGATAAAGTCAGTATGGTGCCCTGGTGGCCTGTATACAGTAGCCAGCACAAATGTCAACTTACATAATGTTACATAAAGCACCATCACTTCAAAGGAGTTATATTTGAAATTCTTTTGAATGATTCTGAATATATTACTATAAATTACAGCAACACCTCCCCCTTTGCCTTTCTGTCGAGGATTGTGTCGATAGTCATAACCTTGAGGACTAGACTCATTTAAAATAATGTAATCGTCTGGTTTTAGCCAGGTTTCTGTCAAACACAGCAAGTCTAGTTTATTTTCTGTGATGATTTCATTTACAATAAGTGCTTTTGAAGAAATAGATCTAATATTCAGTAGCCCAAGCTTTATCATTTGTTTATCTAATTTATCTGTGATTTTCATTTTTTGAACATCAATTAAATTTTTACCCTTAAAAGGTTTCGGAAGTTTTTTGTATTTACTAGTTTGAGGTACAGACACAGTCTCTATGTGATAATATCTAGGTGAAAGAGTTTCTATGTGCTGTGAATTATTTGAGTTCTGTGACGTGAGGCAGCTAGCAGACGGTCGGTTTAGCCAGTTTGTCTGCGTCCTGATCTGGGCCCTGGTTTGTCATGGTTTAGCTCTAAGACTATTTGCCAAATTTCTAGATAGAAGAGCAGCACCATCCCGGGAGGGATGAATACCATCTCTTTTCAACAGATCAGGTCTGCCCCAAAAGCTTTTCCAATTGTCTATGAAACCTATATTATTCTGCGGACACCACTTAGACAGCCAGTCATTGAGTGATGATAACCTGCTAACTATCTCATCACTCCGATGAACAGGAAGAGGGCCAGAACAAATTACTTCTGCTGACATTGAATTTGCGAGTTCACACACCTCTTTAATGTTAATTTTAGTGATCTCCGACTGACGAAGTCGAACATCATTTGTGCCGACGTGGATAATGATTTTAGAATATTTACGTTTAGCATTAGCCAGCACTTTTAAATTTGCTTTGATGTCAGGTGCTCTGGCCCCCGGCAAACATGTGACTATGGTGGCTGGTGTCTCTATTTTCACGTTCCGTGTAATAGAATCGCCAATAACTAGGGCACTTTCAACAGGATTCTCAGTGGGTGCGTCACTGAGTGGGGAGAACCTGTTTGATGTTCTAATCGGAACGGAAGAGTGGTGTTTGTTCTTGCCACTATGCCGCCTCACAGTCACCCAGTTAGCCTGCTGCGTGGCTTCTACAACCGGAACCGAATGTGCAGTGTTTACTAGGCTAGTCGCATCCAAAGCAGTATCTAAGGCCCTTTCATTCTCACTATCCTCAATTAAAGTTTGGATGCGTGTCTCTAATTCTGAGATTCTCTCTGTCAGCCTGACAATATCCCTGCATTTATCACATGTGTAAGTCTCACTGCTGACAGAAAGAGCTAAGCTGTACATGTTGCAGTTAATACACATGATAATCGTCGGACATGACTGACCGTGTTTTTGTACGCCGTCCGAAAAGCTGCATCGCACACGGGACTCGCTAGCTGGATGTCTCGGTCGCTTGCCGTTGCCTGGGGCAAGGGTGATGTGCGGGACGCTGTACCTCGCGGTGGATCGATGAATGCCGGGCAGCAAAGTCTCCACAGCTTCCCGATCTGGCGAGGACAGATCAGAATAACATACATCGGATAAATCCGCCATTAGATCGACAAGGAAGGTTAGTTTAGAGGAAAAAAATAGACGGTAGCTAGCAGGCTAGCGGGCTATGGCTGACACTAGGTGATTACGCTGGTAGATTACTAGTAATAAATCGTTCCGTTTAGTAATACTATGCAATAGGTTAAGTAATCTAGTGAAAAATAAGAAAGTTATATTATGTGAATAGGAATAAAGAGAAAGATTTAGGATAAACTCCACGAAGCTTCGAGCGTAGGTCAGACAGCAGGCAGGCAAAACACTGAGCAGAGAGGCAGACAGGAGCAATCGAGCAATCGAGCAATCGAGCAGTCCGTCTGATTCAGTAATAGGCGCTCATGAGGCATTATGAGAACATGATCACATCGACACGCCGGTCGTGACTCTTCTTTCTCCGGGAAGTTTGAGTCCCCTCTGTTGTTGGCCAGCTGCCGCTTGTGTGTAAAAGCACAGCTGCGGGTCTGCCCGACACTTTGGGAGACCGTGGAGATCAGCGAGAGCAAAATTCTCGCTCCTCTGCGTGTCGTGTGCCGCAGAGCTGTCGGGCTGCAGCGCGGGTTGTCACGGCAACCCAGCGCTCGCTCGGCGCTCTGGATGCGCGGTTCCCTTGCCTAATCTCCACTGTAGCGCCCTCTCTGGTGCACCAGAAGGGGTCTACTTTGCTGATATGGTTTGGGTGACATGAGGTTGAGGGGTTCCTTCGGGGAACCAACCCCCTAGGGCCCCTCCCTCTCTAGCGCATTGCAAGCTGTGCAGTTTATGGATTGGACTGCTGGTCCTTCTCATAGGGGAACCTAGCATTTCATTCAGATCTCCAGCTGAGGGTCAGACGTCGATTGCAGCATCGGATAGAGTGCTGTTTTGCTCTGGAAATGAGGGTGACGCTGCCCACTGTGATGGTGTGTGCTTATGCTGACTCAGTTTCAGAGTTTACAGCCATGCCTTCCCGGGTGTCCCGGATGTGCATGGAAAACTTGGCAGTATGGAGGTATTTTGGTGCCATAAATATGGAACGCCAAAAGTGCCAAAATCTGCATAAGTTTTTCCTCTCTCACTGCCCTCTTGGATGGGGTGGCTGTACACAGACCACTCCCACCCTGCATGTGAGGCCAAGGCACTCTTTATGCATGAGGGTAGTTCTGAGCTGGGGTTGAGCTGCGCTTATTGACTAACTGTGATCAAAGTCACGGTGCAGGCCCTCAGCCAGACGATGTCCACCTCAGTGGTCCAGAAGCACCCCCAGCGGGTAAACAAAGCCTTGACTGCTCCCTCTGTCCAACCGTGGAACCAGGTGTTGCCCAGCACACTGTAACGCCGCTTCGGGCCGCCTCTCAAAGAGAGCCCCCCGAGCCGCGTCCCTGTGTTCCACCTCGCTGCCCCACTGTGGGTACGCCGGTGGTCCCTTTGGTCCCGCTTGTACGGTCTCTGCGAGCCTGGTTAGCGCTCCCCAGTCCGTCTCGCTGGCTCATTCGGACCATCAGTCTCGGCTATGCGATTCAGTTCGCCCGGCGTCCCCCCAAGTTCAGGGGCGTCCTCTTCACTACAGTGAAAGATGTCTGCCCCTGTCTTGTGGTGCGGAGATCGCAGTCCTACTGGCGAAGGATGCGATAGAGCCGGTCCCTCCAGCCGATATGAGGTCAGGGTTCTACAGTCCCTACTTACTTGTATCCAAAAAGAGCGGTGGGTTACGACCTATCCTGGATCTGCGAGTCTTGAATCGGAGCCACAAGCTACACAAGCTACCGTTCAACATACTCACGCAGAAATGCATTTCGAATGCATCCGTCCCCAGGATTGGTTTGCAGCGATCAACCTGAAGGACGCGTACTTTCATGTCTCGATCCTTCCGTGACACAGGCCATTCCTGTGGTTCGCGTTCGAAGGTCGAGCATATCAGTACAGAGTCCTACCCTTCGGGCTGGCCCTGTCTCCCCGCGTCTTCACGAAAGTCGTGGAGGGAGCCCTTGTTCCCATGAGAGAACAGGGTGTTCACATCCTCAACTATCTCGACGACTGGCTCATTCTAGCACAGTCTCGGGAACAGTTGTGCGAACACAGGGATTTGGTGCTCAGACACCTCAGTCAGTTGAGGCTTCAGGTCAACTGGCAAAAGAGCAAACTCGCCCCAGTGCAGAGGATCTCTTTTCTCGGTATGGAGTTGGATTCGGTCGAACAGATAGCATGCCTCACAGAGGAACCTGCTCAGTTGGTGTTGAACTGCCTGAATACGTTCAATGGCAGGACAGCGGTCCCACTGAAATACTTTCAGAGGCTCCTGGGGCATATGGCGGCCGCAGCGGCTGTAACACCGCTCGGTCTGCTTCATATGAGACCGCTTCAACAGTGGCTTCACGGCCGAGTCCTGAGATGGGCGTGGCAACGCGGCACGTTCTGGGTGGCAATCACTCAGGAGTGTCGGCAAGCTTTCAGCCCGTGGTCGGACCCCTTGTTTTTTCGGGCAGGAGTGCCCCTAGAACAGGTGTCCCGGCATGCTGTGGTTTTCACAGATGCCTCGACCACCGGCTGGGGTGCCACGTACAACGGGCTTGCAGTTTCAGGGGTTTGGACGGGACCCCAGCTGCAGTGGCACATCAACTGCCTCGAGTTGCTTGCAGTACGCCTTGCTTTGAGCCGCCTCAGAGGGCTGCTACGGGGCAAGCATGTACTGGTCCGTACGGACAACACTGCGACCGTTGCGTACATCAACCGTCAAGGTGGTCTACGCTCCCGTCGCATGTCGCAACTCGCCCGCCATCTCCTCCTGTGGAGTCGGAAGCATCTGAGGTCGCTTCGCGCCATTCATGTTCCCGGTGTGCTCAACCGTGCGGCAGACGAGCTCTCACGAGCCGCGCTGCCGGGAGAGTGGCGACTCCACCCCCAGGTGGTCCGGCTGATCTGGAGAGAGTTCGGAGAGGCTCAGGTAGACCTATTTGCCTCACCAGAAACCTCTCACTGCCAGTTGTTTTACTCTCTGACCAGGGGGACACTCGGGACAGACGCACTGGCACACAGCTGGCCCCGGGGCCTGCGCAAATATGCGTTTCCCCCAGTGAGCCTACTTGCACAGACACTGTGCAAAGTCAGGGAGGACGAGGAGCGGGTCCTGTTAGTTGCGCCCTATTGGCCCAACCGGACCTGGTTCCCAGAACTCTCACTTCTTGCGACAGCCCCTCCCTGGCCCATTCCTCTGAGGAAGGACCTTCTTTCGCAGAGACGGGGCACTCTTTGGCACCCGCGTCCAGACCTCTGGAAACTCCATGTCTGGTCCCTGGACGGGATGCGGAGGTTCTAGGTGACTTACCCCCCGAGGTACTTAACACCATCACTTCGGCACGTGCACCGTCTACAAGACGTGCTTACGCCTCGAAGTGGAACCTGTTCGTTGAGTGGTGTTCTTCTCACCGAGAAGACCCCCGAAGATGCTTGATCAGAGTCGTGCTGTCCTTCTTGCAGCAAGGGTTGGAGAGTAGACTGTCCCCCTCCACCCTCAAAGTCCACACTGCTGCTATCTCCGCTTACCACGACCACATAGATGGCAAAACTGTTGGTCAGCACGACCTGGTCATCAGGTTCCTTAGGGGGGCGAGATGGTTAAATCCTCCTCAACCTCCCTCCATACCTTCTTGGGACCTCGCTCTGGTGCTTTGAGCACTTCAGATTGCTCCCTTTGAGCCCTTGCAATCAGCAGACTTAAAGATTCTGTTTCTGAAGACTTTGCTGCTGGTTGCACTGGCCTCCATCAAGAGGGTAAGGGACCTGCAGTCATTTTCGGTCGACGAATCGTGCCTGGAGTTCGGGCCGGGTGACAGCCACGTGGTACTGAGACTCCGGCCTGGCTATGTGCCCAAGGTTCCTACCACTCCCTTCAGGGGCCAGGTAGTGAGCCTGCAAGCGCTGCCCTCGGAGGAGGCAGACCCAGCCCTGGTTCTGCTCTGTCCAGTCCGCGCTTTGCGACTGTACATAGACAGAACTCAAAGCTTCAGGACCTCAGACCAGCTCTTTGTCTGTTACGGAGGCCAGCAGAAGGGAAAGGCTGTCTCCAAGCAGAGGATGGCCCACTGGATAGTGGATGCCATCACCCTGGCTTACCAAGCTCAGGGCGTGCCCTGCCCGCTCAGGTTGCATGCTCACTCCATGAGAGGTGTAGCATCCTCCTGGGCGCTAGCTCGTGGCGCCTTGCTAACAGACATTTGTAGAGCTGCGGTCTGGGTGACACCTAACACGTTCACTAGGTACTATAGCCTTCGTATTGAGCCGGTCTCCTCCCGTGTTCTCGCCTCAGGTCAGAGGCACGGAGAGGCCCCGGCTTAGTGTCGGCTTGCTGCGCTACATGCACTCTTTTTCTCCAGAGAGTCCCTACGGGCAGACCCTGTTGAGTCCTCCGGTTACCCTTCGGCAGCCGACGTGGTGGAGCGTCTGGCGCCAGGCCTATACTCCGTTGCATCCTTGAGAACCGGATTTAGGCTGGATTCCATATGTGTGACCCTACGGGGATCCCATATGGGTTTTCCAAGGTTGCTCCTAAACGAAGCCCGTGTCTTTCCCTCTGGGAGAACCCATCTCTCATCGAGTTGGAGCCACTCCAGTTCTTCCATATGTTATACAACCTACAAGGTTAGTCCATATGTACTCCTCCACATAACTCCTTCGGGGAAGGATGTGGCTTCCGCAGCGTTCCTTTCCTAACGAAAGGTTGCGCTTTCCCAGCGTTATCCAATAGTCTCACTGAATGGGTTTGGGAACAGCAGTGATCGACTCTCTCTGTGTGTTAGCCCTGTCCCACCGTCCTCAGGCAAGGGGGTTCAGGTGGCTTACAACAGAGCGCTGGAAGAGGGCACTTGGTAGGGATTCCTATTCGTCGGTCTGACCTACGTACGTCGAACGTGACCGACTGAATGGGAACATCTCGGTTACAAAGGTAACCCTCGTTCCCTGAAGGAGGGAACGGAGATGTACGTCCCGTAGCCACAGTCGTTGTCCTGCTGATGCTGCCGCCTGCTTGGTTTGGCTCCTCAGCGAAAACCTGAAGATGCAACATTTCAAATTTTACACAACATTTTAAAATTCTAACCATTGACTTCGATCGATAGACGGTGATTTGAACATGTAATCTTCTGAACAACCCGACATGCGTGCTTTTTTTCTTTTTGTTTTTTTAGAAAACGATTTATGTTCCGGTGTAACAACATCAGAACTTTTTACTTTAGAAAGACTTTCATATTCCGGGGCGGCAGTATCGGTTCTCTTTAAAGAATTAATTGCCTGTCTAACATTATGATTCGGCACAGTAGAAAACGGAATGTTTAACTCGGCAAAGGCGTGTATAAACTCTGACCATCCTGGGGGTCTTCTGTCATCTCGGACCTTTTGCGGCGCTGTGACATTTTTTATCAAATCAACCATGTGCGACCCGGGTACGGCTTTTCCCCTGAATGCAAATTCCCCTGACTCGTTCCATGCACTGAGTCCTTTAGCTTTAGACATTTTGTCTAATATGTACCGGCTGTTTTTCAGACTTCTTGACGGCACATTCTTCAGAACTTCACTCACGACGTCATCCACTCCTCCATCATCTTCAGGTATAGTTGACGATCGTTCATCTTTATGGGGTGGTTCAGAAGATTACGTGTTCAAATCACCGTCTATCGATCGAAGTCAATGGTTAGAATTTTAAAATGTTGTGTAAAATTTGAAATGTTATGTATATATACTGTCTGCTTAAATAAAAACACAATAAAAAGATTTCAGTTTTAACAGTCTTTATTTTTTAATCAAAGTAAATTGAAAACTCAAACATGATTCATATGAGTATTACACTTTTGTGCACACTGAATACATGATAATTTTTCATTACACTCATTCGGTTTTAATCTTTTCACAAAGTATGCTACCATTTTATCATTTTTAATATAATCGTCACTATACAGCTTCAACAGATCGTTATAGCTACGTCCGTTGATCATATGATACAGAAAAAACACACAGTGTTGTCCACAAGTATCCGATGCGAAATCCTGCACACGTCTGGATGAATATACTACTTCAGACGCATTGGTTAGCAGAAAGTTTTTGATGGCTCCTGGAAAGCAGTCGCTGTTGGGGGGATTTCCAAAACTGTCGAAAAAATAGCCGGTACCGTCGCCATGTAAATAAACAGCCAGCCAATGTTCGCCTGGTAGCAACGCGGGGTGTGTGTTAATAATTGATGTGTTCCTTAATGGTGTTTCAGGTAGTTGATCGCTCGGGAGTACCCCAAGAAAATAAATGCCGCATGATATATGGTCCATGATACCGGTGAGCTGTACTGTATTCATTTCAATAGTAATCGACCAGCACCTGTCTGCACTTAGAGAGTTCAATGATACTATCGAACACTGCGTAGATTAATAAATTAATAGTCTGCGGCAGCGGTTGTCGGAAGCGTGCCTCGAGTCTGATGTTGCCAGACTTGATGAGCGATATGTGCTGACCGCACTCTTTATCAGGTGTGAGGTTGAAGGCGTAAAGTGTGTATCCATTCAGAAAGTCATCCCTGTCGATACAGAGTGCTTGGTTTTTAAGATGTCTTCCAGAGGCCATAGCCAGTTGATAAAATTCTCGTACAGCGGCCCTAGATTCAAAATTCGGTTGTAGCGGTTTGGCAGGAAATTGCTGTCCATCGACGTAGACTGCTAGGAACTCCAAATTGTAATGTTTTGAAAGTGAAAGGGTTTTTATTGTAGGCACCTGTGAATGCATCGTTATCGACCATAGCCAGGATGATAGATTTTGGTAGCGTTCCTAAAAACAAATTTTCTTGATTCGAAAGACGGGATCCTGCTGGTATGGAGAATTTTTTTAGACAAACACGATCTATGGGGTACTTTGCGGTAGTCGATAGCAAGGCTTGGGCATGACCCAGTCTCACAGGGGGTGATACAGAGACTTTCTTGACAAATAGGCTCGCTGACATAATATTTAATTTGTACGCCACATCGCCGTCCCTCATCAGACAGAATTCGTCTTTGGCTCTGATCATTCTCAGTTTAATGTCGACGTTATTCAGCATCAATTTTTCTTGAAATAAAATATCACTGTGAATGGGGGCCAACAGTTCCACCACTCTGCTGTTCGCTGTGTAGGCAGCCCTCTTTGCCAGCCCCTGATTGTGTCCACCGGGGTCAGTCGCGTCCATATGCCCGGCTGTGTCTTTGTAAAACAAGCCTGCGGAGAAAAGCGATTCCAGAGCATCTTTACTGTAGTTGATCAGACTCTCGATGATACATCAGTAAGGATACATGCTCGAACTCTGAGATATCAAACGATCACCCAGGCTCACATCGACTTGTGAAAATATAGTAGCTCCAGGGTAATTTATCAGGCCAACCTTGGCATCAGCTGGTAAATCTTCGCCGTTAGGCTTCGTGATTTTAAGACGCAAATACAACAGCGTTTTATTTAGGTCAACATAATCGTCGCCACTCCCCGCTATAAAAAACTCCAAAGGTGAAGAGTCCGATATAGCCGATAAAGGAGGTACTTCTAAATAACTGCTTTTCTCAATAACTGTCTGCATCAGAGGAACCGTAAATAAGTCCAGCTCAGACTTGATGCACTCTCTTGACATACGGTGGAGTAATGCCATGTTAGAATATGGTTCTTTTAACTGATAAGTTTCGCTTTACAGCTTTCTTACGCTTTCTGCGTACGACTGAATGTTTCTTGGGACCACGCTTTGTTTTCTTCTTTATCGAATGACCACGCCTCCTTATACCCGGTGGTTTAGACATTCTCTTACGAGCCATGACCATCAAACCCGACCCGTCTTGAGATTTAGCGTTATCATTATACGTTCTCGACAACGCGTTTGAGACGACGTCGGATACTATATTTTTAGCAGCCGATTTTAGGTGGGGTTTAGCAATACTGAACCTCCTTTTCAACAGCGGTATGGCCATCCTAAACAAACCTCTAAACAACCCCCCTAACCCCGCCCCGTACATGACGCCACCCCCTGAATACCCCGGTAGACCACCGCCGGCCTGATTTTGATAATAGTTAACATTATCCGTAGCATCCCGCGGGGGTTGTAATATGCCATTTTTTAAAAAATGGATTGTTTCGACGGTTTAAAGTGTAGTTTTACGATGACTTTGCCGTAAGAAAATGGTATTTCGCGGTTTTGGTCGTCCTTCAGTTCGATGGTAATATCTGTGATGAGCTCCTTGTTGACCGATGCGTAATGTGGTTTGTCGTATCTAACACTGACAATATCATTGTTCTCGCCCGTTATATGTACGCATCTCAAAAGGGGGACATACGAATCACCGACCGATTGATATTGGATAATGTCGGTGTAAGCGCACATAGTATAGAAACCGCCGTTGATATCGGTTTGATGAGGAGCAAATATAGTTTGGATCTTTGTAAAATCAGCATCTTTATGGTAGGCCGAACGGCCGATAGCATCATCCGGATTCACTCCTAAAATAGCGGCGAGTTTCCCAAAGAAGGATACTGAAACATTAGGTTTCGCAACCATATACATTTTGTTTTTTAAAGAATCATGACCCAATACAGCCGTCGGTACGAGAGCGTTACTTATCGCACGGATCACTTCACGAACGTTCGCGTAGTACCCGCCGTCTATTTGTACCATCCTTGATACAAAAAACTTTGATGACTCTTTAACCGGGAATGGGCCTGGGGTAGCTTGGGTATGTTTCGGGACTGGCGCGGGGGCGGTGTGTAGGGTGAAATTTCCATCTTCATCATTAAAGGAGTACCAACTTCTAGGATATTCAATTTCAACGAGCGCAACCTCCCATTTATCTTTCAAGTTTATAGGACTCGCTAACCTTGTTCTGTAACTAGAGATACGATTTTCCGGATAAACCGACAAAGAAGCGTTGCACGGTAGCGTAACGTAGAATCCGTCGTCGCCCATGGTACCCCGTTTACTCAAATTATCAATTCCTGTATGCGTTCAAGTGTTTTAAGGCTATTGCAAGTCCACCAGAGTTTTTGTCTACATAACTATTAAATTTCGATGGCCATCCTAACCATTTCACTAAGACAAGCATAGATCTCCCCTGTTTTTTCTCCCCTAAAATCTTTTCTACCTTAAAGGCTTTGTTTTTGCTCACGATTATTTTTTGTAACTCTTTTTCATAAAAAACTCCCTTGATAACCTCCCCGTCATAATCAGACAGTCTGTAAACAGGAGGTTGGTGTGGAATACATGAGGATATTGTGAAAAATTCTTCTGTGTAGTTCTGTTCGTATCCTTTGGTGAATGGTCCTCTCACTTTAGAAATTCGAACAACGTCTCCGACTTTATATTTAAATACTGCTTTTTCATTCTTCTTTATATCTCCGTACAGATTTTGAAACACCAGGCCCTCATTTTCTTTGTTGACGTCCACCGGTCTCATCCTAATACTACGATGATAACTGGTGTTGTAGCCCTGCAAAATATCTTGTAAAACGTCTATGTAACGCCTGGAATTTGTAGCCGTTAAATATCGCCACATTCGACTTTTTAGCGTTCTATTAAATCGTTCAACGGCGCTGGCTTTCAAATCAGTAGCCGTAGCAAAATAATTAATGTCATGCTTTTTCATCACATCTTGAAAATGTTTGTTGAAAAACTCAGCCCCCTGGTCCATCTGCAATTTCTGAGGTACGCGACCATCTTGGAGTATAGACTCAAACGCTTTAGTTACTTCGAGCCCGCTCTTATTCTTTAACATACGAGCCCATGCATACTTGCTAAATACATCGATGCATGTTAGCAGATATTTATTATTATCATTGTCTTTGGAATAGGCCGACATGTCAACGAGATCCGCTTGGAACTGGGTATCCACTCCGTACATGATGACTCTATTGCATTTGTATTTTATAGGAGCGGCTCTGTGTAATGTGTAAGCATCCTCCCCGGCCAACCAATCCGAAACCTCTTTATCGGTTAGACGTACTCCACTATCCTTCAAGACAGACTCTTTTAATCGCTTTTTACCACCCAAAGAGCCGGGGTTGGATGGTGTGTAATAAGCTTTTTTCATGAGCTCCGACATGTTGCCGTTTCAACCCTCACACAAGAATAAGACATAAAAAAGGGGAGAAACAATCTTTTATTAAAAATGAAAAATATTAAAAAACAGGATACATAATGACAACATGCCATAGGTAATAAATTGAAATAGGTAATAAATTGAAATAGGATTACATAATGACAACATACCATAGGTAATAAAAGAATAAATTGAAAATAGGATTACATAATGACAGTACACTCTAAATAAGAATGCTCTAAGTAAGTAAGTAAAATGTAAAAAAGATTAGTGATAGTCTATCCAGAAAATAAATTCACGGCATGACTTCCAATCATGGTCTAGGACATAGTTCCCTGTTGTTTCAACAATATCACTGATGGTGACAGAATCGACATTATGGAATCTAACGAGTTCCACACAAACATCTGTTACATACGTGTAGATACAGAGGATGTCACTGATGCGAAAGCATTCGGTACTTTGAGTCATCACTTCCAGAACATTTCGTATCGTATCGCAATATGGTACAGTCCCTTTAACACATATGTTTTTCAAATCCTCCCATGAAAGAGATAGCCCCCTTATTTGTTCACAGTATTTCCTGAATTTTGCTTCGCGGGAGGAATCATCCTCATCATCTTCATAAGTAGGATCATCATACGTATCGAGGGCTTCATCGATCAAATTTTCCAATAACGCAATCATTTGTCTTCTGTAATGTCCTTTAAACAGATTATCTATGATGTTCCTTTGGCTACATACAGCACCCATGGTGGCGGTGGGGTCTTGCTCACTCTCCATTCAAAATTGAGAAACCTTGCCAGAGATCGACGGTGTCGGGCACAACTTTCTCACAGGATTTGTCCAGAAGTTTGTCTCTGATTTCTTGTAGTTTTGCAGTGATGAATGGTTCATCTTTTAGTTCATGCAGAATAGCTCTGGCTGTTCCTTGAATCCGCTGAGGAATCCGATCGCACCACTTGAACAAAAATAGCATTTCGTACATAACTTGATGCTCATTTTGTCGGATGAATCCTGAGCGTTCACTGAGCTTCGCCTTGTCTTTTCAGCAGAATATGTAAACGCACTCATCAGACTTCTTTTTAGAGTGATCCCCAACCACTCTGTAGCGATGATTAGGAGTTACCCCATCCCACTCTGAAATGTACAAAGGTTCTTCTCCACTGTCATTCAGGTCTTTCCAGACATGGGTGTAGAATAAAGTCCAGTCCTTATCAGGAAATACCAGACAGGGGTCTCTTCCCAATATAAATTCACCGGCACTGTCAATGGTGATCCTGACAGTTCACAGGTCAACATCGCTATTCGAAATATGCGGACAAAGGTCATATCGATCCCCGGAGGATCACCAACCATGTCAAAGGTCATTGGGGTGATACTACGGTCAAACATGGGTGGGGGATGGGAAAACTTTCTGGGTGGTCCGTGGGGGAGGGGAACGTCGTGGGTGGCCCTCAGGGGTCACAGGGGTCACAGAGGTCAAAGGTCATCATCAATCATTTTGACACAAGGTGCATCATATCACTACTCATTGGCTCGTTGTAGTTACACTCGAAGTAGATTGGCCTCTCTAGCGAGATTCCTATTCGTTGGTCTGTCTGACGTACGTCTCCGTTCCCTCCTTCAGGGAATGAGGGTTACCTTTGTAACCAAGACGTTTTATCATTGTTTAGCTGTAAGAAGTTAATTTTACGTCACACAGCCAGTCAAACAGTCAAACTACACAGAACAGTTATTGTTTTTGATAGGAAGATAGAGCTGAGTATCATAGGCACAGAAGTGGTATGATAAATTGTGTCTCTGAATAATATGACCAAGTGGAAGCATACATAATGCAAATAGAAGAGGACCCAAAATAGAACCCTGGGGTACACCATAAGGGATTGGAGCATGAGGTGAAATACAATTCCCAGTTTTGACAGAAAACATTCTCCCTTTGATGTAAGAGGCAAACCACTCCAACACAGGCCCCTGAAGCCCAACTACATGTTCAAGTCTGTGTAAAAAAATATTGTGATCAACAGTGTCAAACGATGCACTTAAATTAAGCAAGTCTAAAATACAGTCAGAACCTGCATCCAGAGTGAGTAAGAAAAATGCACTTAAATTATTATATTATTTAGTTTTTTGTATTGTCCCTTTGTATTGACATTACTTCAAAAAGCAGTCTGGTGTAAAATGATTTGCTCAGACATAAACAAATTTAGGTATGTTGGGGCATTCCCTTTAAAAATACAACTAATCCACTGCTTCTTCAGCGGCTCCCATGTCAGGATTACATGGAGACTGTTATGTTCACTCTTACATCCAACAACAAAACGTTGGATGTAATAGTTAATATTAGTTAAATATTAATGTTCGTTTATATAGTTAATATTAGTTTTCCTGGTTTATGTTTGTTCATAGTATTTTGTTGTTGTTGTTGTTGTTGTTGTTGTTGTTTATTTCATGTTTTAATTTCACAAAAACTGTTGATTTAAGGTTACATGAGCTGCATGTTACTGGCAGAACAGCATTTTGAGGTTCTCTTGAAACATGAAAACAATCTTTGGAAACATTTAAAAAATGTGAATTGCTAGTATGTCACCCAAAACCCATAGATACTGGATGAGCTCCAGGTGATGTTCGGTAATAGATAGTTCAACAGAAATTCAAGAGATCATGGAAAATAACTGATAGTAGTGCAGTGTATCAACAGAGTTTTATATAGTTGCAGAATGCATTTTCTATGGTATATTACTGTTTTAGTGAAAAACGGTATGTCACTGGCAGAATTTGGCAATAGTAATCTTTAAATTATATTCTATTAACTTTGAGGTAACTGAAAATGTTTATGTTTTTGGAATGTTACAAAACAATGTTCCTAGAATTTTCAGTTGTTAGCAAAAAATTAAGCTGAAAGAATGTTTCAGGAACATCATACTAACCTTGAAATAAAAGTTCCACTAACACCAAGAAAACATTGAACATTTGAATATTTCAATAACCAAAACTGAATGTTTTGAAAATGTCTTTACAACCTAAATTTGTTAGCTGGGTAACTGCAACTGGACCATTGAGACAGTAAATTAACATTCACTGAAAAAGTTTAATTGCAATTGAACCAAAGTCATTAAACACGATACCAGCTGAAACTGTACAAGCCTGATTTTTAGGAGTTCAGACTAACAAATCTAAATGATGTGAATGTAGCTCAGTTTCTGTGCTAGTCAGAATATAGCTGGCTTTGACATTGTGTGCATTCTTCAGAAGATGACAGTCAAACACAAGCAAGGCACAGATATCACTAGAACATATGTTTGGATGGATGAAGAAATGGCATTCTTCTTGTTGCTGCTGAAGAAGCTTCAAGCCTTAAATAAATAGATGGGTAGAAAACACGAAACATCACAAAAAGTTTACGCAAAAACCTGCTGATGTAACTGTACATACTGTACTGAGTGAGACTGAGGATCTATTTTGTGTGACTTTTTTATGAAATAAATAAACTGATTCATGATCCTCAAAAGAATGATTCATTTATAAATCAGTCATCACCACATCAAGAGCTAGGGTGCATGTCAAGATTTAGCCAATAATGAGCCTGTTTCTTACACATATAACTTCAGAGACAAACTCATTCTGTGTCGTTTTTAAATTTGTTTAAGCTTGTTATATAAAATACACATCAATAACCTACTCAAAACACTGGAACTGAAAAGACAAAAGCCTGCGGCAAAATTCATTTGCTTGACATGCAATGTCAATCATAAAGTTATCACATGATTCAAATGATTTTTCCACTCTGTCTCTGCCCTGGAGGGGAAACAAAACTTGTACAGTGAAATGTCACATTGTGATGACATTTAGCAGAGGCTTGTATTTCCTGCAACTTGCAGTAGTTGCTCAATGTCTATATTGATCCACTCTACAGAGTGTTAAAAACTTAACACTGAAGCACTGTTGCAGTTAATGAGATAATTGAGTGATTAAGTGATGACTGACAATTAGTGATGAACACCTGCTGTTAACAAGTAGAATCAATGAAGGAAAGATGAACAAGAGCAGAAAAAAAGAGAAGAACAGCAGAAACTACAAATGACTTCCAGCCACAGTCTTAAGGCAGGTGCACACTGTGCGATTTTGGCCACAATTTGGTCGCCTGAGACTAATTTTGAGAATCCCAAAAGATTGCTCTGATCCTAGACTAAAATCTGAAGTCTTTGATCGCTAGTTTGACATTCACCGACAGCCGATTAATGACTTGTGATCAAATTTTACCTCCAGCGAAAATCTAGCAGTGTCAGAAGATTTGGTGCACAGTCCTGCAGT
Source organism: Megalobrama amblycephala (assembly GCF_018812025.1). Taxonomy (NCBI): domain Eukaryota; kingdom Metazoa; phylum Chordata; class Actinopteri; order Cypriniformes; family Xenocyprididae; genus Megalobrama; species Megalobrama amblycephala. Next base: position 5,526,983 of record NC_063046.1, on the reverse strand, counting down.
GTGACTTCTACGTCAAATGTCAAATTGTCTGTTTTTCAAGATAAGCCATGATCTAAATTAATGCTAGAGATTTCTTTGTCAGCCACCATTTTAGTCGTGCATGTAACGTTTATGGGTTGATGTAAAATTCTGGAAAAAGGTTTTTTTGTGCGTAGTCCGTTTTTAATGCCAATTGACAAATAGTCTGACATTAATGACAGCTGTGATCCCACAGTGTGACATGAGGATCATGTTCGTACAGTCTCACAAGCCACAGTTGTAAAGGACTAACAATCACACACTGTGTACCCGGCTTTAGATGAAATCAACTGAAGATAAAAGATTAAATCTTGTAACATTTTAGCAGAAAAGGATTAAAAACTCCACGAACAGCATTACCGGCTTAACCCATTTGAGTTTATTTCTATCATACATCTAAAAAAAGTTCAGATGTTTAGATGTTTAGATGTTGATGTTTTATTGAAAATGTTTTGCTGAAAGTCACTATTTTGGTGATCAGCGTTACTTTAGTTGAGCTCTTGACTTTTGAACATTAGTTTTTCTCTGGCTGCTGTAACTGTTTGTCTGTAAAGCACATTTGTTATGGTGATTTGTGGCGGCTGCAGTGAGGGGCGGAGTGAAGCCAAGACGGACAGTTGTTTTCTTGTAGTGGATCAGACACCTATGAGATCTAAGGCAGATATCGCAGGATTCATACTCATGCATTGTGTTGCAAATTAACTGAATGCAATTTAAGTTCTGTTGACTTCAAAATCAGCTCACATCAATAGATAGATGTGCATCATAATTTTATCATGAAATTGTCTTTTTTGTAATCATGACATTGTATGTCAGGATGTGATTTTCAATTTAGACTCAAACTTTTGCAGGCCTATTAGTTTGCACTCAGCATATTATCACTGGGTTATATATGACGATATGACAGCAGCTTTACCTTCTGACTGATCAACTTTGTAACGTTAAGAATCACTGTGTATTAATTCATATTTAATCCAAACATGGAGTCGCTCTCTCTTGTTTCATACAAACAAAGCTGCTGCCATTTTGTGACGTATTTTGTATACGGTTGGATTACTTAACAGGTACAATTTTAAAACAGTTTTATCTCATATCAATATCTCTTATCCCCATAATTATTTATGTGATGAAATGCCATTTAATAAGTTATGTGACTGTACCGTATGTATCCCTTAAATGTCCATCTAGTTTGAATTTGTCACGCTAGCAACTGCTCGCTCTGCGCAAGTTTTGCGTTTAAACAGCAAAAAAAATATTTCAACTCAGATCAATTAACCCCTATATATATATATATATATATATATATATATATATATATATATATAGTTATAGTATTTCTTTTTAATGTGTTTATAATTTACCAAAACAGCAGCACTAAGTCAAATTCCTTGTATTTCCTTGTATTCCTTGCATATAAGCTTCTAAATACGCATACTCTGTACTTTGATGGGCTACATTATATTGTCATTTACCAGTTTAAGAATCTAAGCAATATTGACTGAAATATTTGCTTAAATTGAAAATATTGCCTTTAACCAATTACAAATTAACTACAGTGGTGAAACCTACTAGTGTGAACACACATGTTGTTAGCCTTCATTTTGTGTTGTTTTAAATTCCAATGTATCTTTTTGAATAACCAAAATTAAAGATGAAATGGCATGCTGATGGGGGACAGCATAATAATTTTAATGCAAACACACTGTAGAGTAGGTTAAGTAAATGTGATTAACAGAGGACGTTAGCAGTACTGATCAACAGCACTGAATAAGAAACCTGTTTTTCCCGGTAGTTTTTTAAAAAAATTTATTTTTACAAATAATGTGTCTCTTAATGACAGGTAGAGTTCTTCCTTTGCAGTCAGTTGTTTTTCTTGGCATTTGATGCACTTGTTGAGAAGAGATCAGTTACATGTGTGATATGTTGCCTTGGGCTGGCCACACACTTGATGATTTCAAGACAGATTTTGAGCCCGATATGCACCCATCAACCAATGGTTAGTTGCAGCCCGATGTGAGGCTTGTTGCAACTGACTTTTTTTCCAAGAAATCCTCAATAGCTTGTTTGCAGTCATGTGATTCTGATGAAATTCAGATGGAGGGCAGGAAGTGAAATACAGAATGGATGATATGGAGGAAAGTCTTTAATGTACTGGTTTAGACACTATTACAAGAGAGGTATGAACAGAAAATCACAACATACATAACACGTGATCCTTACATTATAAAGAGGAGCAATTTTACTACTGAATTTGAATATTGGCCTGTCATCGAGACACAACTTCTCCAGTGCCTGGACAAAACATGTTATACTAAAGAAAACTACACTTAAGGTGCTTTATACAACTGAGCATGTACTACTACACCTACTCTACTCCTTTATTAGCCATGATTTTAGTCTTGCATGTAATGCAGGACATGGTTTTTTTTTAACTGTAAAACAGAACTCACTCCAGGAGAGCGAGCTGACAACGTCGATTGTCCTCCATTTGTTTTTCTTCTCAAGTCATATTTGATCTTGCCAGTCTACGTGAGATCTCGTGTCACTGTGAAATCATTTCTACAGTCAATGTTCAGAAGATTATAGTGCTAAAAATCAAACTGTCATTATATCTGTGGTCTCCCACAGTTTTAAAATCGGTTAAGATTTGAAAATACTCACATGTGTCCAAGGCCTTATGCAGCCTTCCCGTGATATCTGAAATTTGACAATTCCTTCTTCTGATTAGTCATCATGATTATGAGCTAATAGCATTCAACCTCGAAATGGAAGGGTGTTCATGTGCAATTTTTACCTAGAAAACTTGTATAATTCTAAGAGCACTGTCCTGTGTTGTACTCCTTTGCAGTTTTTCCCTGTTGATTAGTCTCCCCAGGTGTGTATTGCTAACTAATTAACTTGTTAAGCTTGTTACTCCTTGTGTATAACCGTTGTGCTTCTCTTGTATTTTGTCAGTTGATTTCTGGGTGTTCATGCATGTTATTTTTCACTGAGTTCCTCTGTTTTGGATTTGCTTCTGTGTCTTTACACTCCTTGCGCTTAGGTCCTCGCCTCTGCCTGGTACAATGCCAATGTTGTTACATGCCAACTGTAACTTGCATAATTCACACAAAACCAGAAAACAGTGAACTGTGTTTATTTATTTATTTGCATTTCTGAATTTTTCCAAACACTTAGGCCCAGTTTCACAGACAAGACTTAGCCTAAGCCAGGATTAGACCTTAGTTCAATTAGGATATTTAAGTAGCTTTTATAAGTGTACACTAGAAAAAAAAAAAAAAAAAAAAAAATAACATTACTGGTGTTCATCTTGAGACAAAACAATGGCACTGACATTATTTTAAGATATTTTAAGATATGTCAGCTCAAACATGCATTTTAGTTTTGGACTAGCTTAAGCCTTGTCTGTGAAACCGGGGGGCAATTTTTCTTGTAATCTCTTCCAGCTTTTTTTAGTAACAAACGTTCACTCAGATCTAAATTTTATACAAAAGTGTTAGTGTGTGCTGAAATGGTGCAGTTCTTACTGAGATGAGCAGAAGGATTTCTGTAGTTATGTCAATATTATTAGTGCATGACAAACTAAAAGGAAAGAGTCTTTACTAGAATCAGCGTACTGAGGAAAAATATATAAAAATATATAATTTGTGATAAAAAAAAATGATTTTTTTAATTAATCAAAACAAAAAGTATATTAGGACATGTTAACCTTAACTAGAACCTATTCATTTGTACTCATTTAGCACAAATTAGAAAGCTCATCTGATTGTTCTAATCAGAACAGAAACAGATTTTAAAATCTGCCTAGACACAAAAGATTCTGTGAATTTCCCGTTGGTAAAAACAATAACAACAGAGAGGTACAGGTTAAACGGGAAGTGGAAGAAAAGTCATGTGAGACTTTTCATGTGAGAAAAGTCAGACAGAGAGTCACTCTCCAGGTTCTTGTGTGGTTTAATTTTCTCTAATCGATAGTGTATTTAACCATTTGAAGAACAAGTTGAATATCCAACATATTAATTACATTATTGGCAGGACACAGATGGAGTGATTGTCCTGAGGTAATTCATCTACAGAGAAGTGATTGTTCTGTCTCCATGAAAATTGTAAGTATGTCAGTAAGGAGGGACTTAAAAAGGGTGAATTCTTCCACATTGAGCTCATAACACAACATCATTTAACATCAGAAGCAACACCATGTAAAGACTTGTTTAAATAGTATCTTTTTATTGTAAAAAGGTCTTAAGAACTTATGCAGCGTTACTTCTAAAGTAAATCTGTCGTCTTGTAAGAATTGTTTTAATGATTTTAACTGGGGAAAAAAAGACATTTTATATATATATATATATATATATAATCCATTTTAAAAACCACTAGATGTCTGTCGTGGCTACTCGATAAGATAATACATTTCCTCCAGAGGAAGTTTCACACATGGCTCATAACTTACTGTTTGTTTTCATTTATTTGATGCTTTCAGAACAGTGGCACATAAAAATGATATTTACCACTTTCAATGTTTGAGACTTTTTTTTAACCCAACATCCATTCCATGCACAAAACACAGAGACAGTATCTTTGTGTATGTTTTTTTGCTCCTGAAGTTCAGGTTCATAATCTGCTAATTATGCAGTATTTTTGCACAAGACATGTGATTAGAGGTTTGATCACATCACTAATAGTAGATGAACAATAACTTTGGTCTAATGACTAGTTAAGTATTTCTACAGTTTGAAACACTAATGTAAATTTGATCATATCTTTCAGAGACATCTGATACAATGTTTAACATGAGAGAGAAAGGCATCTTGGAGTATGACCAAATTGAAGATTTACACAGGTTAGTGTCATAATTCATCTATAATCAATGAGATATGCATAATTATGTGAATGTAAATGACATTGTACAGTAGTACCTGCGTGTGTGTGTGTGTGTGTGGGAGGGGGGGGGGGGGGATTCTTGTTACAAGCCTGAACAAGGATACACAATAATATAACTTGTTTGTGTTTACTGTCTCTCTCAAAGCATCGTTTCACAAACAATGCAAAGTTTAATGTCTACCCTGAAATGAAACCTTCCCCAAGAATTTTTCCTTTTTTTTTTTTTATTAATCATTTTAATCTTTGTATTATTTAAAGTTACATTTTGCTTAACAAGCTAAATGTGGAGAACAGAATACATAATTGTATCATTAAGCCTTGACCAAGCCCTAGCATCCTAGCTTCCTTTGTAAAATTTAAAGATTTGGTCACCATGAATGAGTGCCAAATGCCAAATTTGAATATGCAAAAACTAAAATGAGAATTAAAAATGAACTACTGTATATAAGGTAGGAAGCAGGGATGTATGTGAAGCATATGTTGTGAACATTTTATGAATTATTAGGTCTCAAAATAATCATGTATCTCAGAATTTTTTATTTAATTTAACAGGCTGAGAAACACATTCAGCAAGGTCTGATCCAACCATAATGTGTTTAAAGAAAGATAATTGTGACAATACTAGTAAAATCTTTTCTTTATAAAAACTTTATAGTCTTCCTGTGACATTCGACCCAGTGACTCTTACTTTGAAATGTCTATGCTTTACTACTGCTGCTCATTTAAGAAAATGAGAGAGATACGAGGGGCATTTAAACACAGCCATTTTCAACTAAAAACTGAAAACTTTTCATGCGTTTTGACTGTTCATTTATGCAACATCAGCATTTTGGGGGCCTGAAAACACAAACTTCTGAAAACGTCTCCATGTAAACTACAAAAACGTGAATCTGTGAAAACAGTGACATTATATGCATGTGTATTATATGTTCAGTATACAGGTGTGTAGTGTTTCTTTACAAAGTGACATCACATGAACAATGCAGTTTTTAGTCATTTTAACAGATCCGTTTAAACGGGTACAGTTTTGACAACATTGTCGACTGTACGCAAAGATTTCAAAAACGCGAAGGAAAAACGTTTCTGTTTTTAGTACATTGTTGTCGTGTACCTAAAATACGCACTCTTACAACCTTTTACAACATATTACAGTATAAACACCGTAAAGTATACATTGCCATAATTTATCAACAGTAAATCATTAGCTATCTATTGGCTTAAATGGACGTCATTCATTGACTGTGAACTGTTCTGAAATCACAAACCTGTGGAAAGCGCAACAGCGCCGTGCTTCTACTCTGAAACGTGCAGCGCTCACATTCATTGAATGAAATCATCGCCTTTTGAAGTTAAATAAATACATTAGGGTGTATCGCTATCACTGTATTTCTATCCCAATATTTAAGACCTCTTAAAAAATAATTCTTAATTATTATAGATTACCATACGATTTAAGAAATTTAAGATCTTACATTTCAGTGGACCCACAGAGAAAAACTGGTGGAGTGTTGACTTAAGTTTCAACAATTTCAGCTTGTTTCTATTTCCTACACTCTAAAACATGCTGGGTTAAAAACAACCCAAGTTGGGTTGAAAATGGACAAACCCAGCAATTGGGTTGTTTTAACCCAGCGGTAGGGTTAAATGTTTGCCCAACCTGCTGGGTAGTTTTATTTAACTCAACTATTGTTTAAAAATTACTGTATTGCTTAATTAAAATTAACCCAAAGTATGTTGGAAATGAACATTTATTAATGTTCAATGAATAATTATTAAACAATAAACATTTATTAAATTGCTTATTAATAAATGTATATTAATAAACTATTAAACTATTACATTTATATTAATAAAATATTAAAGCTTATTAATAAACATTCACCTTTTGTCTATTATTGTTGCCTCTAATTGCATCTGGTTTTTAATTTCCCAACTATTTTGGGTTCATTTTAAGCTAGCCATATTTTTAAACAATAGTTGGTTTAAATAAAACTACCCAGCAGGTTGGGCAAACATTTAACCCAACCGCTGGGTTTGTCCATTTTCAACCCAACTTGGGTTGTTTTTAACCCAGCATTTTTTAGAGTGTATAAACACCGTAAAGTATACATTGCCATAATTTATCAACAGTAAATCATTAGCTATATATTGGCTTAAATGGACGTCATTCATTGACTGTGAACTGTTCTGAAATCACAAACCTGTGGAAAGCGCAACAGCGCCGTGCTTCTACTCTGAAACGTGCAGCGCTCACATTCATTGAATGAAATCATCGCCTTTTGAAGTTAAATAAATACATTAGGGTGTATTGCTTATCACTGTATTTCTATCTATTTTATATATTTCTATATAAAAACTGGTGGAGTGTTGACTTAAGGTTCAACAATTTCAGCTTGTTTCTATTTCCTAATATCAGACAGAGATCAACAGACAGAGAAATCAATTTCTCTTTCATGCTACATTAATTTTGTCCTTGCAGATCACATCATGATGCCACTCTAATGAATAAAGGTTCTCCAGCGCTTTACCAACTGAACACTGAAAGAAAATATATTGATGGGATTGATAGAAAGGTCAATTCACATATGGACGAAGAGACAGAACATCTCTGACCATCATTGACATACAGTGTACACCAGGATATGCAAACACTGAAGAAAATGAGAAAGATGAAGAGATTTCTGAGTATCTGAGCAGATTATTTTCAGATGAGGATGGGATTCATTACATTGATGCAGTGTGTTTTGTGATGAAGGCATCTGAAAATTGAATCTCTGACAAAGAGCTTTACATATTTCATTCAGTTCAGTCTCTGTTTGGTAGAGATATTGAGAACAACATAGTGTTTCTTCTCACACATTCAGATGGAGGACGTCCAACAGATGCTGCCATTAAAAAAGCAGAAATACCGTGCAGACATGCTGAAGACAATGAACCTGTTCACTTCTTGTTCAACAATCAACAGAAAGAGAAAAGAGATGAACAAAATCAGCATATGTACAGATCAGCCTGGGAAATGGGAGATGAAAGCATGAATCGGTTCTTCACAAACCTGGAAGAAAAGAACAGAAAAAGTGTTCAGATGACATTAGATGTTCTGAATGAGCGAAGACAACTTGAAGCCTGTGTCTCTAATCTGATGGACTGAATCAATGAAAACGAGTTAAAAACTATAGAACTCAATCAGATTCAGAAAGCCCTCAGGCAGAACAGAGACAAGATTGAGAGATGTTAAAAGGTTGAGTTTACAGTCAACATAAGTTTCAAAGAAAAAGTCCCCATTGTAAATGAATGGTGGTGGAACAGAAATGCAACCTGCTGCTGAAATGTCATTATAGCAAACATGTCAGAGAGAACAAAAAATATGTAACAAAGGTGAAGATAGTTGAAATGACATTTGATGAGCTCAAACAGGAGTATGAAAGCCTGAAACAAGCTTTGACAAAACAAAATACGAAGAAACTAGAAAGGAACATAAAAGAAACATGAAAGAGTCTGAGAAGAAAAGAAAAATAGAAGAAAAACTGATCAGTGATCTGGAGAAGATTAAAAATGAAAAATCCATCCTGCTGCGTGAAGCTTACGTGACCATCATGAGTCTGTCTAAGATCACATTAAAAGCAGACAGCGCTTTCACTCTTCAACATCTGGATTTCTTGATTCCCAGACTGAAGGAGGAGGGAGAAGATGAATGGATGAAGAACCTGAAGGATCTGAGGAAAACTGGAGAAGAGCAGAAGGGGGCATTACGGCATGTGATGGATTTTTTCAGTTATTTAACTGGTAAAAAATAACAAATGCAACAAATCTGAAAATACAAAATGCAAAATTCACTAATGAGAGGGTTTGATAAGTTTCATTATGATTTTAAAGAACATATGACATTTCTTTAGAGGCTAATGCTGCCCATCCTGAGGTTATTAGAGACATTCACCAGCTCCAGTTTGGACCCGGCCTACTGTAGATGATGTTAAATATATCGATGGACTCAACAAGACTGATAAATATTATCCCAATGTTGCGGTCATTATGATCACAAGTTGAATTAATGTATTGCAATAATGCATAATTTTGTCCGTTTAACTATACATATGGTTTAAACTATCTTAGAGTTATCTGTTATTGTCATATAGACATTATTTTATTTATGAATTCAACAGGATGATAAAATGTTCTTTTGATTGAATTGATCATCGTCAGATTAGGTTGTATTAATCCGGCAACCTTTACTAAGACCTCGGTTTGTGTTTACAGCTTATTTCAGTCTTTCAGAATTTCATGTTTAATTCAATGTATTATTTGCCATTTCTTTGTAATTAATTGTATACATTTTGTGATTGAAAATTGTTTCTACATCTATTTTGTTCCAGTGTAGTTTTTCCTCCAACCTGATTTTATTTTTATGACAAAAAGTTTTGTGAGCAAACACAAAGTTTCTCGGGGAATGCAAAAGTTTTGCAAGCGAAGAATTGAGATAAAATGTTTCCATTCCACTTCTTTATTTAGCTTCACCATGATGACCTTTTAGTGATTCCAGAATAATCCAGGCGTATTCAGTGTACATTAAGTTTTTAAGAGCAAAGAGCTCCTCCATTTCTGCCCGGTTCGATAGAGTCACCAGATCATTGTAATTGTCTCAGCAGTACTGTTGAGCCTCATCAAACACCTTGGGTTCATTCATGAAGAATTGTATCTCACCTATCAACACAATATACACCACAGCTCATGAGGATGAGAAGAAGCCTCTGCTCCACGACTCTTTCCTGCCAACAGCAAATATTAACAAACTAATAACTCAAATAATGCCTAAAAATAATCCTGAGAATTTTTGTCTTGTTTTCTGGTACAAATATCTAAATATTCTTAAATCAAGATAGATTGACTGGATGAACAAAATTACACCAGAACTGTTGTTTTGAAGAATTTACTAAAATTACAACACAGTGAGTTTATAAGTTAAGTTAGCAGATTAATGAGAATAAATATCTACCAGTGAGGTTGGACAAATAATCTTGTTTTAAATATCTTTTTCAGAAAACAAAACCTTTTATCTAAAGTAATTTTGCTTCTCCAGTAAATGTATCTTGAATTAAGAATGTGTACATGTTTGTGCTGGAAAACTACAGAAATACTGAGGAAGGACATCTCTTTAAATGATTATGGCCAAAAAAAAAAAAAATTGAAATAAGTATTTTTTTGTTGTTGTTTATTGTTTTCTAATAATACTTAAAAAAAAAAAAAAAAAAAAAAAAAAAAAAAAAAGTTAAACTTGTTTTTACTTTAAATTAAATTTCTTTTTCTGACTCAACTGGCAGATATTTGTTCTTGTTTTAAGCAAAAACTTATTTCATTTCGATACAGTTTTGAATATTTTATATTTTATTAAATTGTAGGGCTTGTTTTGTTAAATGGAGAGTTTGACTAATCTAACCAATAAGACAATCTTTTAAATATAAATCATTAAAAAAATCATAAAACTGATAATGTCCAATAAAAATCATATGGTTCATAGGTTCACAGAGATTCTGCCTAGTGGTGAACCATTAAAATTCCAAAACATTTATGACACAACAAAGCCTCGTTCACTGAAACGGGGATTCCACCGAGAGGAAGTGCTTAGGGAAGTTTGCGAGCACAGGTCTGTCAAGTTTTCAAGCCACAAATATTTAGATCACCTTTCAAGAGAAGAAAAACAAAAATATGTTAAAGTGCAAGTTCTAGGCATTTGTGGTTTATATACAGCACCTGCTGTATACATTTGAATCATTAAAACAGATGGATATTATAAAATGCTTAACATGAAGAACATTAGTGCCTTAATGTACTAAAACAGAGATATTAAAATATCTGTAAAGTGTCCATTTCACAGATGAGGCTTAAGCTAGTCCTAAATGACTGTTTGAGCTGTCTTAACTGAATGCAACTTGTGATTAAATATCGTAAAATATTTCAGTGTCATTGTTTTGTCTCAAAATGCACATCAGTAATGTTTTTTTCATCAAGGCACGTTTATAAAAGCTACATAAACTTTCTAATTTAACAAAGGCCTAATCCTGGCTTAATCTAAGCCCTGTCTGTGAAACCAGACCAAATTTCACTTTATTGACATTCTATTGATGATGGATATACAGGCAAGAAGATGAGCCCAGAATATGAACGCAACAGACTAATTGGTTTAGTGTTTTCTTTATATTGGTTTTCTATGGAAAAACGGTTACACTTTATTTTACAGTGCCGTAGTTACATTGTAATTACTCAAATAAGCACTGAGTACTATTAATTAACTATATGTACTTATTATAGAGTTACAGTTAGGGGTAGGATTTGGTTTAGGGTTAGTTACTTGTAATTATGCATAATTTATTGTTATTACTATAGTAAGTTCATGTAGTAATGTGTAACTACGGCACTAAAATAAAGTGTTACCGGAAAAACACTTAACAAGAAACTGCATGTTACATTTATATTCTGGTTCATCTGCCTGCCTATACATAGTATGAATCATCAATAAATTGTATATTGAAGTTGGTCTTAATGTCATTATCTTACTACATTAGTACTTAGTACAACCCTGGTAATAAATAAATAACTTGTGGGCAGTGGAGGAAAGCCTTGTTTTTTGATGATACATGTAAATCATGAATAAACAGTATACAAATAGAGGGGTTTTAAGCTGACATATTGTTTAGATATTTTCAAGGATTAGTCCACTTTTAAATAAACATTTCCTGATAATTTACTCACCCCCATGTCATCCAAGATGTCCATGACTTTCTTTCTTCAGTCGAAAAGAAATGAAGGTTTTTGATGAAAACATTCCAGGATTTTTCTCCTTATAGTGGACTTGAATGGGCACCAGACGGTTGAAGGTCATAATTAGTTTCACTGCAGTTTCAAATTGTTCAACATGAACCCAGATAAGAAATAAGGGTCTTATCTAGTGAAACCATCGCTCATTTTCTGAAAAAAAAATTGAAAATTATATAAGTTTTAACCAGAAATGCTCATCTTGAACTAGCTCTCTTCTTCTTCTCCTCTATTAGAATCCCGGCAGTGTAGACGCTGCTAAGCGTAATACTGCCCTCCACAGGTCAAAGTTTGAACTAATTGTTATATACTATTGAACTAGCATATTGCATATAAAAATTAGTTCAAACTTTGGCCTGTGGAGGGCAGTATTACGCTTAGCAGTGTCTACACTGCCGGGATTCTAATAGAGGAGAAGAAGAAGAGAGCTAGAAGATGAGCATTTCTGGTTAAAACTTATATAGTTTTCATTTTTTTTTTTTTTTCAGAAAATGAGTGATGGTTTCACTAGATAAGACCCTTATTTCTTATCTGGGATCGTGTTGAACAATTTGAAACTGCAGTGAAACTAATTTTGACCTTCAACCGTTTGGTGCCCATTGAAGTCTACTATAAGGAGAAAAATCCTGGAATGTTTTCATCAAAAACTTTAATTTCTTTTCGTCTGAAGAAAGAAAAACATGAACATCTTGGATGACATGGGGGTGAGTAAATTATCAGGAAAAGTTTATTTAAAAGTGGACTGATCCTTTAAAGTGGCAGTTAAACTCTGCAAAACATGAAATCATAATCTGTCTCTTGAAAGATCCCTTACTAAAAAAAGAAATATACTTCAAATGTATTCTCTGAATATAATTTATGTAAGTGTAGTAATACAGTATGAATGTTCTAGTAGTATTCTAAGTGTACTATTTTAATACTTTTTGGGACTAAATTGGCCTTTATAAATGAAACATTTTAGTTTATAAAAGTATACATTTATGTGGACCAGAAGTGTAGTCAACTACACTATGCGCTATACAACAAGTGAACTTGTTTACTGTTAGTTTACTCAATATAAGCACTACTAGTTTTTCTCACAAGTAAGCACAACTACAATCCATGTATACTTAGAAGAGTTCAGAATAGCAGCACAGCATTTCCTTCACCCTGAGAATCTGGTTTGTTGTGAGATTCAAAATGAGAACCAGACATACAAATTGAAATTTCTGAAATTGTTTAATGATATGCAAATAGTTGTGCTGTGTGTGACAATATGTGTGTTGGACATCAGTGAATCTTTCTAACTTTTATAAAAGCCCATAACTACTAATAGCTTGTTGTGAGCCAAGGCAAAGCTAGAAAACTGTAACTGTGCGTTCACACCGCCGCCGGCGAGAGTGCCAAAATTCGCCTTCGCTGCCCTGTCAACAATGCTGTACTGTGCATTCAAACAGCTGCCAGAGGGAGGGTCAAAGTAAATGACAAGTTGTGGCAATTGATCGGAATCCTCTCAAGCAATGACTGAATGGTTGAACCATGTCATAGCTCATTATCATAAAGTTGACCTGACTTCAACTCTCCTCAATGCTCTCACCGTCCAAGATGCGCCGTGCTGCTCTCGCCGGAGCTCGCCGCCGGCTGACGTTGAAAACGAATGACTTCCTGTCTTTGTGAGGCTCTTGGCAGTGGCGGTGTGAACACACAGTAAGACAGTGATTGACAAACAGACTGAAACATGGGGCTATAAATACACTGGATGATGATTGTGTGAACTAGAAATTGGTGGTAAATCAAAAGCACATGGGTACACAGTGATAGATACATCAAATTGTTCTAAAATGTAGAAATAGACATTTTAGCATTTTATTCACACGTGTCATCTATTTCGTGTAAAAAACATGGGAGGTTTGCCATTTCAACAAGGGGTTTTGCGTTCTCATGGTTTGCTTTTGCTGCCCTTTTTATTGCATCACAGACAGAATCAGCTTCTTCCGCCGCTTTGTATCCAGTGATTCCTCCTCCAACACCTCCTACGAGAGCTGCAGCACCAAAAATAATACCTGCCGCCATCCCTGAACCAGCTGTTGCTCCGATGCTGACACCTGCAGCAGCTTCCACCCCAATGGCCTTCACCGGTGATGTAAACTTTAATGCTTTCAGTAGAGCCACAACTGCTGTCACTGCAACACCGATTCCCAAAAAAGCACCAATCAGAGTTCCTGTGGTCACTCCGGCAAGCCTAACAAGAAGTTTTTTATAAACATTTTCCTTGGCTTTTTTTTGATTCTCCTCTTTATGCAAATTGTCCTCCTCTATATTTTCAATCTCATTCCGAATTTCTTCCTCCACCATCTGAAGCAGCTCATTGTTATAGCAGCCGCTCTCACTGTCCTTCAGCTTCTGCTCGATGGTCTTCAGCAGTTTTTTCACCTGAACTCTGTTGCTCTTGTATCCCCACCAGCGTTTTTTCCAGTGTTTATTGTCAATAACATGACAGCGACTTCCACATTTATCGACGAGCTCCTGCAGTTTTGGACTCTTCTTCACAAAGTCCTCAATAGTTTGACCTTCTAGATCGTCACCGTGAGTGAATAAAATTGATATATGTTTAAGGATATCTCCACACTGCTCAAAATATGAATTCATAATATCTACAATCTCCATTTCTTGTTTTGTGTACCTTGCAACCTTCAGAATCATGATGCACGTGTCAGGATTTGGACCCATTTCAGTGATGGATTTAATGATTTCAGCTCTGATGGCCTCCTCACTAACAACTGTGTCAAAAATTCCAGGTGTGTCAATAATGGTGATTTTTCTTCCAAAAACCATCCCATCTTTGCTTACACAATCTCCAGTCACAGATGAAGGTGAAGCTTTACTCTTGAATATTCGCTTTCTAAGGATTGTATTCCCAGTGCTGCTTTTGCCATCTCCTGTCTTCCCGAAAAGGACAATCCTTCTTTCAGGTTTAGATTCTTTACCTATTTGAAGAAGACAATTTGTTACTAAAGATTTTATTTAGAGTTTTGTTAGACATTTTTTTCTAACTTTGAAAGCCTAAAATCCCACCCTCCCTTCAGAGCGTCTCTAAAGCCACGCCTCCTCCAAAACACATGAACTCGTACAGCAAGGAACAAACAAAAGTGTCATGAGAGACACCATTAAACTGCCTCATGTCTCAAAGCACATAACATTAGAATAATGAAAGTAAACAACTTAAAGAGCACTGAGCTGTACCACCTGACTGCTGCAGATTCATTTTCGCATTGATAGTGTTGACATTGAAATGCATAAATTTGAGTCACGAACCACCCAGTATAACGTCATTGGTTTCCATCTTTTCTAAATTATGGTAGTTATGGCGTGAAAGTAGCATAAGCTTGTTGTTTTTGTTCAGGAGCATTCTGAATTAGGCAGGTTTTTAGGCAGGTAGGACATTGTATCATTACTTACGGATTGAATGCAATGATTGGACAAACACTGTATGGTCCTACACCTTCCACGGGTGATACAGTATGTCACAGAAGTGAGTACACCCCTCACATTTTTGTAAATATTTTCATGTGACAACAGCACAACACTGAAGAAATGACCCTTTGCTACAATATAAAGTAGTGAGACTTCTGTGAGATACTGTGTGTATACACTACCATTCAAAAGTTTGGGGTCAGAAAGATTTTTTAATGTTTTAAAAGTAGTATCTTCTGCTCACCAAGCCTGCATTTATTTGATTAAAAATACAAACAAAATCAGTAATATTGTGAAATATTTTTCCAATTTAAAACAGCTGTTTTCTATGTCAATATACAGTAAAATGTAATTTATTCCTGTGGTCAAAGCTGAATTTTCAGCATCATTACTCCAGTCTTCAGGGTCACATGATCCTTCAGAAATCATTCTAATATGATGATTTGCTGCTCAAGAAACATTTATGATTATTATCAATGTTTAAAACAGTTATTTCGATTTTATTTCATGATGCTATGATGAATAGAAAGTTCAAAAGAACAGCATTTGTCTGAAATCTAAAGCTTTTGTAACATTTAACACTACCGTTCAAAAGTTTGGGGTCAGTAAGAATTTTATTTTTATTTTGGGGGATAGAAATAAAATTAATCAATACTTTTATTCATCAAGGATGAGTTAAACTGATCAAAAGTTACAGTAAAGACAATTATAATATTAGAACATATTCTATTTTAAATAAATGCTTTTCTTTTGAACTTTCTATTCATCAAAGAATTTTGAAAAAAATTTGTACACAACTGTTTTCAACATTGATAATAATAATAATGAATGTTTCTTGAGCATCAAATCATCATATTAGAATGATTTCTGAAGGATCATGTGACACTGAAGACTGGAGTAATGATGCTGAAAATTCAGCTTTGACCACAGGAATAAATTACATTTTACTGTATATTGACATAGAAAACAGCTGTTTTAAATTGGAATAATATTTCACAATATTACTGTTTTTGTTTGTATTTTTAATCAAATAAATGCAGGCTTGGTGAGCAGAAGAGACTTCTTTTAAAACATTAAAAAATCTTACTGACCCCAAACTTTTGAACGGTAGTGTGTGTGTGTGTATATATATATATATATATATATAAAGTTAAGTTGTTTAAGTCATATATAAGTTACATTTGTGCTGAGATGTTTAAAAAAGTGGTGGGAACAATATCAACTCTGGCAAAAAGTGGTGGGGAAAATTACGATTTTTATACCGCATTACTATTTATTGTATCCCAAGCTACCTGTCAAAGCACTTGCTTCAAACAGATAGGAATTCATTTTACTTTTCGATCACTTTTCATTTAATGTAATTTACAGTGCAAAACAGTACATTATACAGTTATTTTATGCCATCATTTCTTACCTCCCATTATTCTTGTCCTTTAGTGAAGTTATGCCATGTAATCTATGAAACAAGGTGTGTTGCATTAATTAATTTGTCCTTCTCTTTATAGTCTTAATTTACTAAATGTTTAAAATGAGCATTGCTCTGAATGCTGAAACAATTCCAAAATGTATCAAGACACGTGAACGTTTTTGTTTCTCATTATCTTGATTATCTCAATCTCAAGACTGTTGCTGAAATGTTCTAAAATTAGTTTTGAAGACAAACATAAAACGATCTGCATATGAATTTCTGGTGACACTTTATTTTAAGGTTTCCTTGTTACAGTGTATTCATACATTTAAGTACTAAGTTATACTAATTATCTACATGTACTCACTATAGGGTTAGGGGTTTTGTTTAGGCTTAGTTGCATGTAATTATGAATAATTTACTGTTATTACTATAGCAAGTACATGTAACGTGTAACTGTAAACAAAGTGTTACCAAATTTCTTTACAAAACAAAAATGAAATAATTAAAATAAAATAAAAAACTTGCATACGTGTACCTTCTTCAATAGTGTTTAAAAAAATCCCAGTATGCACCTGATGAAGTTGGCTGATGAATCCAGAGTGAGCAGAGCTGAAATCTAACAAAGAAGCTCAAATATGGTGTCACATGTTTTGCTGACCACATTCCCATGCTTCCTTTTGTGACTTTAATTCTTAAGTTTGTAAAGTAGTCAAAATAAAGAATAAGTAGATTTGTCTAGACTTCTGTCTGTTAAACTGAAACCTTTTTTTTTTTTTTCATTGCTTGGACTGCAAAATATCCGTAGTTACAGAATCATCCATAAGTTTTTGATCTGAAGCACTGATTAGAGCTGGAGAGAACAGAGGTTCAATCACCAATCAACAATGATTCTGGAAATCTCAATAATTAAAGGTTTAGTTGTTTCTGGAACAGTATAATCATAAAGTTTATTTTCTTACTTTAGTTTACTTTCATCACATTTCTTTTATAAGATTTTAACAACAACATTCACTTTACTTAGTAGAACAATGCAGTAAATTGTATGAACTTCCTTATTAAAAACCACTTATTGTCATATACGTTCTGAACTTCCTCACTAATGTTCTGCTTTCAGTTAAGATGTTACAGTGGGTACAGTTCACACACAGTACTGCACACAGCATGTGTATACAAGGACTAATGCAAGTTGTGACATTTATGGTTTAAACTTCCCCTCTGATTTTACACACAAAAAAAAACATTGTCTCTGAGGTTCTTGAGGTCACTGTTGACTCTATTAGTCAGATTTATGTTCTGTTTTGATGAACTTTTAAGTCATATTTGGTTGGTAACTGAAAGGGATGCAAGGTATTTTCAACATTTACAGGGGTCTGTGATTGCCGTAAGAAACCAGAATGTCAGAGTATTTCTCTTACAACCCACGTAAAAAGCTACGGCTGAATTACTTACTGTTTTTTGACAAACGCCAAGGTTGTGTGGTGATTTAATTGCAGAGACCAATTAAAAATTCACCATTTAAATCTATTTTGTCCACTGTGGAACACCGTACGATAACTGTTGCGCTTCACTGTAATTTGCATGCAATTAAAATATGTACACTTTTATTACTGAAATGCTGGGAATTATTTACAAGAACAGTATTTCATCACCACTCCACCTCAGCAAAAGGAGAAAGAGGAAAAGTAGCACATAAACATTTGAAATGGGCCATTACAGCAATGCAATTTTAAAAAGTATTATATAATTATATACATTAAAATATAATAAATAGCAGCATTTACTAGAGCCATGCTTCACTGACAAGCTGCGCATAAAATAAAACATGGCCTTTGCGATTTCATAATTCGGTGTAAAATTGGTGTACTGTAAGCGCGATTTCGGGTTAATTTTGATTAATCGTGCAGCCCTAATATTAATAATAATAATAATAATAATAATAATAATTTTAAAAAAATATACATTTTTCATTACATTTATTGAGTTGGCTCATGCATTATGTTTCACGCTTCAGATATGTGATGTAATTTTCGGCAAGGGAGCATAGTGAGCATCGATGCCCTGTTTTTTGTAGTGCATTGTGGGTTTTTTCAGGGAGCTAACATTCCAGTGCACTGGAATAATTTTGCCATTGAGACATCCCTTAAGGTGAGTAAGGTATTTTATAATTTATATATCCATATGTACTGTAGCTCTAACAGAGTTCACTGTAAATCAGTGTCTATCTTAATGGGTATAGCTACAGTAATG